>NW_021294322.1:0-973 GCF_002162155.2 Triticum dicoccoides | reverse complement strand
GCAGCGCTGGTCGGTGCAACCACGGGGACGGCCTCGGGGCGGCGGCTGGGACCGCATATCGCGGCACTATGACCCGTAGGGTGACGCAGCGGCGATGCACAAGTCGATGCAGCCGCGAGGCGAACCACGGGGCGGCGGCGCTGCGGCCCGATGGGGCAACGCAGCGGCAGCCTGATGCTCAATCGGTGGAGAGGCGCGCTGAACTCGAGGATGATCTTCACGGGACCTGCGGAGACGCACATAACCGACGGGCCAGGTCGGTCGCGCGGCATAGATGAGGCGGATCGTGGCGGCGAGCAGGTGATCAAATCGATCATGCGCGAGGTCAGGGACGTCGCTCGTTGGAGGCGTGGTGGCGGCAGAGTCTGAGAGGAAGCCGGCGGTGACGGACGGCGTGAGACATCATGCGAACGAGCTTGCCAGCAGTGGCACCCGGGCTGCCAAAGCAACGCCGGCGCTCGGGCAGCGAGGCCCGAGCGACCAACGGAGCAGCGACGCCCGAGTTGAGGCAGCCGACGAGCCTGACGCAGCCGTCCCAACGCAGCCGAGGACGAGACCGGCAAGGTAGACCGCCGGGCCGCCGTGCAGACGCGGCGGAAGCGGGTGATGTGGATCGATTGGCGGTCCGGCGCGCGAGCGACGGCTATGATTGGCCGTCGCATGGCGCGAGGCCGCCGGGTCGGGGCGATGCAGGTGCCCCGGTAGGAGCAGGGCGGTGATGGCCGGCTCAAGGCGACGGGCGGACCGACGCGCGGACAGTGGCTGGCCCTGACGGGCCGCCTCGGCGCACGTTGCCGCTGGGTCGGAGGAGAGGCCGGATGGTCGCGCTGGGGTCGGAGTAGAGGCGCTCAGGGTCGACGGCGACGGTGGGCGACGCAAACCGATCAAGATTAGATCGGAAAACCAAAAAAAACCATGCGATCAAGATGACCGGCGGGAGAGAGAAAACCCCGGAGCAAGGCTCGGGGAAAAG
>NW_021294321.1:0-527 GCF_002162155.2 Triticum dicoccoides | reverse complement strand
ATCTAAATTACAATAGAAAAAAATCATAAAAATTTGACATCTAAATTACTTACGCAATATGAAAAAAAATTGACATCTAAATTACAACAGAAAAAATCATAAAAAATTGACATCTAAATTACTTACACAATATGAAAAAAAATTGACATCTAAATTACAACAGAAAAAAATCATAAAAAATTGACATCTAAATTACAACAGAAAAAATCATAAAAAAATCTAACACAATATGAACAAATTAATTACACAATATGAAAAAAATCTAACAGAAAAATCTATGAACTACACATCTAACAAAAAAATCAATGAACTACAAAAAAAAATCTACAAAAAATCTAACAAAATCTAACTCAATTAACTACTACTAACATCAAATTAAATTAGTTGCTCACGGTGACGGTGTCGGTCACGGCGACGATGTCAGGGACGGCGACGGCGACAGCGACAGCGACGGCGGGGTGCGGCGCGGGGCGGGGAGGTGCGGCACGGGGCGGCGCGGCGACGTGCAGGGCCGGGGCGGCGCGGCG
>NW_021294320.1:0-1942 GCF_002162155.2 Triticum dicoccoides | reverse complement strand
TTTTTTTCATTGGAGAAAATATAAGAAGTTAAAGGATAGAAAGCCGGCTGATCCTCCAAATTATAAGGGATTAGTTAGAGATGCTCTTAGCAACCACAACAACGTCTGTCTGATTTCTTTACATATGTGTATACTGTTGAGTTTATTAAAACTATTTTTCTCGCCAAGAACCAGATTAGTCCAGAGTGTTTTCCCTGCACAAACTTTGGCCTGATAAAGTTTCTCCACATATAGTTTTGATGCTTGCCCTCATATAGTTTGGCATTTGACTAAATTGTACCAGGCCAGGGCTGACCATCAACCTCTCATCTCCAGGAACTATCAGGCAGCAGGGCCTGCAAGAAAGCCTCGTTGAAGTGTGAAGAAGACAAGTTTGAGCAGTACAAGCTGGCTGCTGGTGATGGTATCACGCCGGAGATCATCGAGTCTGTGCAGAGTTGCTTTGGCAAACTTAAGGAATCGGACAGTTACTGAAGGTTGATGTTTGTTAGGCTCCATTAGTCTGAAAAAAGAGAATGAATCCAGCCAAATGACAATATGTTTCTTGGTCAGAGCGTGCACTTGAGCCAGCATTGTCATGTTTCTGAAGGGAATTTGGGGAAACAATCGTTCTTGCTGGAGTTGTAGAGCCAACATCCATCTGGTATGATGCAAAAGAATGACTCGAGGCAGACGTTTTCCTGCTTTAATTATGCTGATGCACTTGAGCCAGCGTTGTCATGTTTTTTAGAGGAACCTCGCCCAGCTAAGCACCTTTCAAGGTCGTTTACATCCGGAACGTCTCCATCAGGCTCTGCCTCGCCCTCATCGTCGTCAGCCACCCAGGCCGGCTACTGCGCCAGCCCGACGAACTCCACCTCGCACAGCAGCCCGTCGCCAACGCAAACAGTGTCTCGGCCTCCTCTGCCAGCACTTTCTAGTCCAGCGCGTCGCCCGCATGCTCACCCGCCGAGATCCTGCTGTGGCCCGTGGGCAGCATCCACATTCACCCTGAATTACAGGCTAGAAACTGCCATCCAGCTTAAAAGAAATACAACTTTATTTGCAGTCATGAGCATCAGCTCGATTTGCATATACTACAAGAGTACGTACGGCGTATTACAACCAGCCATTCAAATCTTGATGCACATAAAGGCCGAAAGCACAGACATTCCCCTCGTTCTTACTACCCTTGTCCAGCACGCTGGCTTCTTTCTCCTACTCTTTGTCTTCTTCGTCGGCAGTTTCTTCTTTCTCATTGCCATATCTTTCTTCTTCTTCTTCATTGCCTTTTCTTTCTGCTTCTTCCTGGCCGCCTTGTCGTTGTCACTGAGTATCACGGTGACCAGCTGCTCGATGTAGCATGTGCACAGGGCGAAATTTGCTGACATGTCCAACATAGCCAATTTGGTGGAGTTCAGATGGCGTGGTGACATTCAGGAAGAAACGAGGAATGTTAGTTGTTTCCTGGAGCTCAGGATCAGAAACGAGCGGAAACATGCAAGGGGAGAGGAAAAACCGTATGGAGGAGGGAGCTTCACTAGGCGAAGTGCAGCCTTTTTATAGGTGACCCGTTGTGCCGTTTCTCCTGCAAATCGTTGTTATCCCGGCTTGATTTCCAGGAAGCTTCCTTCCCCCAATTTTGGCTCATATATACAGGACAAGAAGCATAAAAGCGCCTTGCCGCGTTGTTTTCTCCCTACCATTTTTCTATTGGTTGTTTGTTAATTCGTCAATGATTCTTTTGCTTCTTTTCTAGGCCAAGAACGTTAATTTTCTGTAAGTCTATCATGTTTTTGGCTGCAATGATAATGGTATGAGAGCACCCTTTACTTCAAGATGTCCAGCAACAAAGTAGACCATTATTCAATATTTTACGACAATTGCTCTTGGCAAATGAAATCTGAGCAGCGCTACAAAAAAATATACCACAGGGGCCAAACCCTAGTACCAGATGGGCATG
>NW_021294319.1:0-1229 GCF_002162155.2 Triticum dicoccoides | reverse complement strand
CGGGCGCCGCCGCCTCCCCGACCTCCGGCGACCGGCGCCGTCGCCGCCACCGCACCGGCCGCCGCCGCGCCGGGCCCCGCCGCCCGCCACCGGCCGGCGCCGCCCCGGACGCCGCCGCCCGCGGTCGCCGCCTCCTCCGGCGCCGCCCGGCCTCCTCTCCCTCACCCCGGCCTCCTCTTCCCCCACTCCGGCCGGCACCGACGAGCTCCGGCGCTGGTCATCCTCGGGAAACGCGCCGGTGAACAGTACCCGCGAGATCCCGATCTGGATCTGAGTTTTCGGTTGACTTCTCTCCCCCGAAACCCTAATTTTCGTGCTATCTTTGACTGCTTGTATCTCCGCAACCGTAGCTCCGTTTTGGGCGTATGATATATCAAAATCTTCGCCTCGACATGTACATCATTTCATTCCATTGCATCATTTGCATTTGAGGTCATCTTGATACCCAAAATGCTGTTACAAGGAGGCTTCGTGAGTTAAATTGCAGATCCGTTAGTTCATCATGCACTTTTGTCGTTTTTGTCATGTTTAATTCGTGCATGATATGCCTGTGCCCCTTTGGGATGAACTGTGAAGCATTTTGTCTTCTTTCCAGAGGTGCCACCCATGCATTTTTAGGATGTGTGTGTTGTCTTGTGCAAGCTTGCGAAGAGAGGTACCTGAGATTGCAGATTTCAGGGACTTAGTGATTTTCACTAAGTCTGGGATATTTTAGTTCATGATGCTATATGTCCAGCTTGTTTCCTAGTGATCCGTGCCTCTTTTGAGGATGATCAGTAAGGTAGTTTTGATATTTAAGTTATGCTCTATCCATCCATGTCTTTGTTTGCATATGTGGAGTGCTCTAGGTTGACTTAATCGAGCTCAACTTTTGCTTCGTTGTTAATCTGGGCAGATCGTCAACTTGTTTGCGATTTTGCCGATGCTACCGTTAGTGTTCCATGCATGCTATGCCTTTGTTCTTGCCATGTGTAGCTAGCCCTTGGTGCCTTCTTGCTGGTTATATGCTTTCCTTGCCATGACTTGCACCGTAGTGAGTGCATCGAGCTCGTTTACATGCCTTCGTGAGTTATATTTCAGCGTGTCTCAGTTTTCACTAAGTCTGAAAACTGATTGTGTTCGAGCTATGTTCGTGAGCTCGGTAGAGTATTTTGTGAACCCTTTTGGCCCCAGGTCACTTTGGGTGTTTTATTAAGCTTGTTGAGTAGCTCCATGCCATGTTCTTACTT
>NW_021294318.1:0-1108 GCF_002162155.2 Triticum dicoccoides | reverse complement strand
CGGTCGCCGCCTCCTCCGGCGCCGCCCGGCCTCCTCTCCCTCACCCCGGCCTCCTCTTCCCCCACTCCGGCCGGCACCGACGAGCTCCGGCGCTGGTCATCCTCGGGAAACGCGCCGGTGAACAGTACCCGCGAGATCCCGATCTGGATCTGAGTTTTCGGTTGACTTCTCTCCCCCGAAACCCTAATTTTTGTGCTAACTTTGACTGCTTGTATCTTCGCAACCGTAGCTCTGTTTTGGGCGTATGATATATCAAAATCTTCGCCTCGACATGTACATCATTTCATTCCATTGCATCATTTGCATTTGAGGTCATCTTGATACCCAAAATGCTGTTAGAAGGAGGCTTCGTGAGTTAAATTGCAGATCCGTTAGTTCATCATGCACTTTTGTCGTTTTTGTCATGTTTAATTCGTGCATGATATGCCTGTGCCCCTTTGGGATGAACTGTGAAGCATTTTGTCTTCTTTCCAGAGGTGCCACCCATGCATTTTTAGGATGTGTGTGTTGTCTTGTGCAAGCTTGCGAAGAGAGGTACCTGAGATTGCAGATTTCAGGGACTTAGTGATTTTCACTAAGTCTGGGATATTTTAGTTCATGATGCTATATGTCCAGCTTGTTTCCTAGTGATCCGTGCCTCTTTTGAGGATGATCAGTAAGGTAGTTTTGATATTTAAGTTATGCTCTATCCATCCATGTCTTTGTTTGCATATGTGGAGTGCTCTAGGTTGACTTAATCGAGCTCAACTTTTGCTTCGTTGTTAATCTGGGCAGATCGTCAACTTGTTTGCGATTTTGCCGATGCTACCGTTAGTGTTCCATGCATGCTATGCCTTTGTTCTTGCCATGTGTAGCTAGCCCTTGGTGCCTTCTTGCTGGTTATATGCTTTCCTTGCCATGACTTGCACCGTAGTGAGTGCATCGAGCTCGTTTACATGCCTTCGTGAGTTATATTTCAGCGTGTCTCAGTTTTCACTAAGTCTGAAAACTGATTGTGTTCGAGCTATGTTCGTGAGCTCGGTAGAGTATTTTGTGAACCCTTTTGGCCCCAGGTCACTTTGGGTGTTTTATTAAGCTTGTTGAGTAGCTCCATGCCATGTTCTTACTT
>NW_021294317.1:0-1097 GCF_002162155.2 Triticum dicoccoides | reverse complement strand
CCAAGGGCCACGAAATTCCCCCCCTCTTCCTCCATATATACAGCCCTTAGGGCATCGTTTAGACTTTGGGGTTTTGTTTAGATTAAAAGTTCGCCATAGCTGCAACTTCGCGTACTTCGTTTGTGTTCAACGACCAGACAAAGGCGTCACAGAACCCCACCTTGATCAATAAAGCTTTCATCTTATATTCGCAATATCCAGATTGCAATCTTAGTTTCTTGCTTGTTCTTCGTTTGCTCGCAGGAAACAGACCCTCGTGGTCAGGTTGATCGTGCTCCGGCGTGGTCAATAACCTCTCGGAGTTGGTTTAGCGATTGCTAAGGCGCGACGTCCTCGCACGTTCGTAGTCGGATCGTGAAAGTCGACTTCCACCAAAGCGAAATCCACCATCTCATCGAAAGACGGGACACCTTTGCCTCTATCAAGTGGTATCAGATTTCCAGGTTGCTCGGTGAGATTTTACAGTTTTTCGTAGTTTAGATCGAGTCTGTTCTTCATACCTACAGTCCACGAAAAAGCCACAAAAAAAAATTAGGGTTAGTTCATCATATCCGAACCAATCTGAGCCTTTGCATAATCTTTTTAGGGTTTTGCTTTGTTGAATTTGCGGTTGCATCGTCGTGTCTAGTTGCTGGTCTTAGAGTCTAGTCTTTTAGAGTTTCAAGTTCTGGTCATAAGTTGTCACGCCGCCGCCGCACCATCATCATCGGCCCTGCCATCTACCACCACCGCTCCGAATTCGTATCCATATACCACCACCAATCCGTGCCCATATACCACCACCGATCCATATCCATATACTACCACCGCTACCACCACCGCTGCCATATACCACCACCATATATCCACCACCAATCCGAGTTCCTTGCTTATTAGGTTTGTTTTCGGGATCCATCTAGATTCCGATTCGTGTTTCCTTGCTGGAGTAGGTTTCGGAAAAAAAAAGAGTCGGGTAGCCACGCTCCGTTTAGGCCCAAAATTTTTCGAAAACGCATTTTTCGAAAAAATTTCTGGCTATCCTATTTTTAGGTGTTTCTGAGTGTTTTGAGACAGGTGCCATTATAGGAAGTTTTTTTTGACCCGTTTCCAGTTTTTGG
>NW_021294316.1:0-726 GCF_002162155.2 Triticum dicoccoides | reverse complement strand
CTGTTGCCTACTATCGAGCGCCTCCCCCTACCACCTCCAGCCGCACCCCCCTGCGCCCGCTCCACCCAGCCGGTCCGCGGCCACCCCTTCGCCGCCTCCCCTGGCCCTGGCCGCCGGCGTGCTCCGTGTGCGTGCCCAGCGCCCCTCGGGCACGCGCCTGTTCGGGCCATGCCCATTAGCCACGCGCCCAGCGCCCGTTAGGCTAGATGGGCCACTGTCATTCAGGCCCCACGGCCCCAGAACGTTTTATATAAAATAAATAAATAAATAATAATAATAATAAAAAATATAAATAAATAAATAATAAATAATAAAATAAATAAAAACAATAAATATAATTAATAAAATTAAAATGATTTAATAATATTATTAATTAATTAATTAATTAATTAAGTTAATTAATCCGGTTTAATTAAATTAATTAACTAGTTAAGTTAAATTAAACTGTAATTAATTTAACCTAAACCCTAATTAACCTAAATAGAGAATGACAGGTGGGTCCCACTGGACCCACATGTCAGGGTTGACTCAGTCAACCCCTGTTGACTGCTGACATCAGCATGACATCATGCTGACGTCATAAATACATTTTTTCGAATTAATTAAATAAATAATTAAATTCCAAAATTGTTTAAATCTTTTAAAAATCATATCTTTTAATCCGTAACTCGGATTAAAATATTTTCAACATGAAAGTTGCTCAGAACGACGAGACGATTCCGGATA
>NW_021294315.1:0-720 GCF_002162155.2 Triticum dicoccoides | reverse complement strand
TGTTGCCTACCTTCGAGCGCCTCCCCCTACCACCTCCAGCCGCACCCCCCTGCGCCCGCTCCACCCAGCCGGTCCGCGGCCACCCCTTCGCCGCCTCCCCTGGCCCTGGCCGCCGGCGTGCTCCGTGTGCGTGCCTAGCGCCCCTCGGGCACGCGCCTATTCGGGCCATGCCCATTAGCCACGCGCCCAGCGCCCGTTAGGCTAGATGGGCCACTGCCATTCAGGCCCCACGGCCCCAGAACGTTTTATATAAAAAAAATATAAATAATAATAAAAAAAAATATAAATAAATAAATAATAAATAATAAAATAAATAAAAACAATAAATATAATTAATAAAATTAAAATGATTTAATAATATTATTAATTAATTAATTAATTAATTAAGTTAATTAATCCGGTTTAATTAAATTAATTAACTAGTTAAGTTAAATTAAACTGTAATTAATTTAACCTAAACCCTAATTAACCTAAATAGAGAATGACAGGTGGGTCCCACTGGACCCACATGTCAGGGTTGACTCAGTCAACCCCTGTTGACTGCTGACATCAGCATGACATCATGCTGACGTCATAAATACATTTTTTCGAATTAATTAAATAAATAATTAAATTCCAAAATTGTTTAAATCTTTTAAAAATCATATCTTTTAATCCGTAACTCGGATTAAAATATTTTCAACATGAAAGTTGCTCAGAACGACGAGACGATTCCGGATA
>NW_021294314.1:0-2635 GCF_002162155.2 Triticum dicoccoides | reverse complement strand
GCTACGAGCGCGGCGGCCTTCCCTATTCGGGCAGCGGCGGCGGTGCGCCATCTGCCTTTGGATCGGCAGCGGTGGAGTGGAGAGCCTGGAGGTGACGTCGGCGGCACGTTCGGTTAGATCTATTCTAACCGGTGCGGCCGGTGGTGGTGGTCATCTCTTTCATCAGAGGTGGCCGGCCTGCAGCTGGGTGGTTGGATCTCGAGATTCGTCATCTAGTCCAGCTACGAGACGGGGAGACATGGTTACCTGTGAAAACCGACCGTTGGCGGGCGATGGCGGCGTTTGCGCCGTTACCTTGATGAAGGCATCGTCGTGTAACTGTTGTCGACCCATTCGTGATGTTTCGGGGGAAACCCTAGGATCTGGTCTTCTAGATCGGATGATGGCGGTACTACAGTACTGATTCTCTCTTGGGAGCATCGTTTGTGGAGTAGTGCTGGAAGACACATGCAGGAGATGGAGTGGCTTCGTCTTGCATGGAGCTTTGGTGGAGCTTTCAAGTCATGCCTGGCCAAGAGGTGCTACTCTGAGTCATGCCTGGTTGGCAGGTGCTACGCACGACGGATCTTCCAGAGTCTTCGTGTCTGGACGGACGAGCATGCGGCAGTGGCATCGTTGGGCGCCGTGGTGGCGTCGATGGATTTCCGGACTGGCAAGGAAGATGCGGATCTCTCTCCTGAAGATGGATCAGTGGTCCGATGATCATGACGGCTTCTAAAACGTATGCATATGACGTGCGCTTTAGGTAGGCTGTACTGGTTGTCACGTTATGTGGATGATCGGTGACGACACCGGTTTTAAATATGGGGAGTGCGAGCACTCCACATTATCGAGTTTGTAGGTGTGAGTGGTGGCTTCGGGTAGATTGATGTATATTCTTGTCAGACCTTTATTGAATAATTAATAAAGATGACTGCATGCATCAATTGATGCAGAGGCGGGGGTTTAACCTCCTTTTCAAAAAAAATCCTCAAATGGTGTGCATACTCACAGACTTGTTCTCCAATTTTTCTTAATATTTTCCAGTCAATTGACTGTGTGATGCTTATACAGAATCCAAATGATGACTTGTCGTGGTCATTGCCAACATCTGAGAATTCTCCGCTGATAAGCCATCATGATCCATTTTTCCCTTTGATGGTAAGAATTTACTTGATTTATGGTGTTACCCAGTCTAAATATATATTGGAAATTCAACTTGGCGGTGCACCATGGCTGGTAATGATATACCCCCTTCGTTCCTAAATATATGGTGTATTTGTTTCTCAAAAACTCAAAGATCGTCTATGTTTGACCAATTTTTTAGCGAAATATATAGATTTACAATACTAAATATATAAAATCTTCAAATATTTTTTATTTTTTATTGTGAATGCAGTGATAATGATTTGATATTCTAGATATTGATTTCTTTTTGTCTACAAACTTGGTCAATGTTAGATAAGTTTGACTTTTTGCAAAAGTAATACACCTTACAGTTGATCCATGTGCAGTGTACAGCTCTAGCTGGTGAGAAGTTATATATGGATGCGATGTTTGGTAAAAGAGACATCTGTCCGTTGTTTCCTCCTGGTGATTGAGAAATGTAGGTCGTCTCTGTTAGTGATGCTGTTTGCTTCCAGGGTAATCATAACACCTGGGAGTCTGCATCTGTCTTCAGCATCAACACCGCTTCAGAACTGGCGCTGCAGCTGGCCTCCTTACATTCTACGAAAGTAAAGCCTGAGCTGGGATTGCACCTTACAACAATGTTTTGTGCTTTTTAATTGCCACTGTCAGCTTTGTAATCTGTATTTTTAATGCGTCCTCTCATAAGAAAATCAGACATCAATTGACACTGTCACTCTTAACAAATCACAATTCTAGTTCCCATTCAGCCTTGTTAGAGATATATTTGGGATACATGTATTTCGTAGTATAGAATTTGTAATCCGTCTCCTACCTTATCTCCAGGAGAGGCGTCTTGCCCTCCAAGTCTTGTACTCAATATATACTCGCCCTCAAGGCTCAATAACACATCCATCATATTCCATCAAACCTCTCTCTCCCTTCTAACATGGTATCTATCGCAAGTCGATCCTAAACCCTAGCCGCCGCCGCCGCTTCCGCACCTGCGCGCCACCCCCGGGGCGGTCGGCCTCCATAACTGCCGCCGGGGGCCGCGCCGCCCGTACCTAGGGTTCGTCCGCCGGTCGTGTTGACCGGCTGCCCTAGAGAGTCTTTTCCCCGAGCCTTGCTCCGGGGTTTTCTCTCTCCCGCCGGTCATCTTGATCGCATGGTTTTTTTTGGTTTTCCGATCTAATCTTGATCGGTTTGCGTCGCCCACCGTCGCCGTCGACCCTGAGCGCCTCTACTCCGACCCCAGCGCGACCATCCGGCCTCTCCTCCGACCCAGCGGCAACGTGCGCCGAGGCGGCCCGTCAGGGCCAGCCACTGTCCGCGCGTCGGTCCGCCCGTCGCCTTGAGCCGGCCATCACCGCCCTGCTCCTACCGGGGCACCTGCATCGCCCCGACCCGGCGGCCTCGCGCCATGCGACGGCCAATCATAGCCGTCGCTCGCGCGCCGGACCGCCAATCGATCCACATCACCCGCTTCCGCCGCGTCTGCACGGCGGCCCGGCGGTCTACCTTGCCG
>NW_021294313.1:0-2079 GCF_002162155.2 Triticum dicoccoides | reverse complement strand
TTTCGCTCACAGCCCCAAACGATGTGAACAGGGTTCCCGAGATACCAAACGGGCATCCGGTACACCGTGCCACGTACCTACCGCATCACAGCCCACCCCTACGGTCAGCGCTGTCCACGGCCTCCAGTAAGCTACAAACACCAGAAACTACTTGCAACTCCTGGACAGAGGACTAGGGTGAATAAGAAGTCGAGCGGGGTCATATTTCAGGGCCCAATGCATGGTAGTAGCTGAATCATGGATCACAAACACAGAACTCAGTTCCTAAGGACGGCTTCAATGAGACAACCCACCATGTACTCCCACATGGCCTCTCACCGACACCTTTTACCAAATCGTGTTCACACACTTAGCTCACACATAGTAGGACATGTTCACACACCTCTGATTCATCCTCGATGAATCAGACCTGACTCAACTCTAAGCAGTAGCAGGCATGACAAACAAGCATGAATGAGTAGGCACACCAGGGCTCAAACAACTCCTACTCATGCTAGTGGGTTTCATCTATTTACTGTGGCAATGACAGGTCATGCAAAGGATAAAGGGGTTCAGCTACCGCAGCAAGTAACAGATGAATCGGTGTTGTCCTAATGCAGTAAAAGAGAGCAGGAGCGAGAGAGTAGGATTGTATCGGAATGAACAAGGGGGTTTTGCTTGCCTGGCACTTCTGAAGATAACATTGAGTCTTCATCAGTGTCAACGATCACATCATCGGTATCACGTCTATGGAGAGGGGACAAATACCAGCAACACAGAAGGGAACACAATCAATGCAATGCACAATATGATGCATGATCATGACATGGCAAAATGAATGTGTTTTGGGCTAATGCAACTAGCAACAGATTAAATGAAGTTGGTTTGAATACAAGATTCAAATTCAAACTCCATATGTGATTATTCAAATACCATTTAATTGATTTGTGCTAAACAGCAGCTATAAGTTGTTCTAACATGCATGAAAATGGTACAGATGGATTCCTTGAATTTTTCTGATAATTTTTCATATATAAATTATCTAATTTGGAGTTACGGTTGAATTTCTATGACTTTTAGAAGTTTTTACAAATTTCTGGAATTTCCTGAATATTTATAAAATGAACTAAATTCCAGAAAAGGAATATTGCGTCAGCATGGCGTAAGGCTGAGGTCAGCAGGTCAACTGGGTCGCCCAGAGTCAAACCTGACGTGTGGGGGCCACACGTCAGTGACACAGGGCTAGTTAGTGTCAATGGCAGGTGGGGCCGGGTCAAAGGCCACGTCAACACGGTCAAAGCTGACGCGTGGGGCCACTGTGATTAACTTAAACTAAACATGGGGTTAACCGTGGTTAGTTAAGGGCGTGGGCCCATATGTCAGTGAGAGAGAGGGGGGTCAAACCCGGGTCAAACTCGCCGGAGTTGACCCGAGGCTCGTCGCCGGCGAGGCCAGGGACGGCGGAGAGCGTCGGGATTCGCCCTCCGATGACCAAAAGAGCGGCGGAGGGGCTCTACGGGATGCCCGGACTCGCGCGCATCTAATAGGGCCAACGAGAGATGCGGGGGTGGCCGGGGTTCGCCGGAGTGGAGCCCGAGGCGGCGGCCGGAGTTCGGCCATGTGCGGGGTTGGGCTGCGGCGCGCTAGGAGAGAAACTGATGGTACAGACGGCATCCGCGGGCCACCAGAAGCGCGCTGGTGCCACGGGTTCGAGCAGAGGGGCTCGGGTCAGGAGAGCTACACGGCCATGGCGGACGGCGGTGCTCGGGAATGTGGCCGGGGTGCTACGGCACGGGAACGAGCAAAATGAAGGAGGGGAAACGGAGTGGAGCTCACAGGGGTTGCGACGGTGGCCTCGGGGAGCTCGGGGAGGCACCGGAGCCGACGAATTTGACGAAGATGGCCGGCGGTCCCGAGGTTGAAGAAGACATCGAGGGCGGTGTTGCGGCACGTCTGGGGCCTCGTGGCTCGTTGAGGAGGTAGAGGGAGGCACTGCGGAGCTCTGGGAGGCGTCGGGGAGGCGAGAGGGTGGTGGTGGCCGCGGCGAACGGCGTCGGTGGCGACGGGGCTCCGCTCGGTGGAGGAGAGAGGGAGCCAAAG
>NW_021294312.1:20533-21081 GCF_002162155.2 Triticum dicoccoides | reverse complement strand
AAGCTCGAGTTCATCGAAAACGGAGTTCGCTCGCATCGTCTATCATGTTTACGATGTTGGAGGTTATGTCGGTTCTTCTCAGTTGGAGGTTTCACTCCTCTATTTGTTGGCATACCTCCCCTGCCTCTTCTTACTATAATATTGGTTCTTGTTTGGTTCTTCTCTTTGTGAGTTTTGGAGCTTATGGTCATCTTGGTGACAAGATCGAGTTCATCGAAAACGGAGTTCACTCGCATCTTCTATGATGTTTTCGATGTTGGAGGTTATGTTGGTTCTTCTCAGTTGGAGGTTTCACTCCTCTATTTGTTGGCATACCTCCCATGCCTGTTCTTACTATATTATTGGTTCTTCTTTGGTTCTTCTCTTTGAGACTTTTGGAGCTTATGGTCATCTTGGTGACATGCTCGAGTTCGTCGAAAACGGAGTTCACTCGCATCTTCTATGATGTTTTCGATGTTGGAGGTTACGCCGGTTCTTCTCAGTTGGAGGTTTCACTCCTCTATTTGTTGGCATACCTCCCCTGCCTCTATATTATCGGTTCTTGTTTG
>NW_021294312.1:18784-19194 GCF_002162155.2 Triticum dicoccoides | reverse complement strand
CTTGGTGACAAGCTCGAGTTCATCGAAAACGGAGTTCACTCGCATCTTCTATGATGTTTGCGATGTTGGAGGTTATGTCGGTTCTTCTCAGTTGGAGGTTTCACTCCTCTATTTGTTGGCATACCTCCCCTGCATCTTCTTACTATATTACCGGTTCTTCTTTGGTTCTTCTCTTTGTGAGTTTTGGAGCTTATGGTCATCTTGGTGACAAGCTCGAGTTCATCGAAAACGGAGTTCACTCGCATCTTTTATGATGTTTTCGATGTTGGAGGTTATGCCTGTTCTTCTCAATTGGAGGTTTCACTCCTCTATTTGTTGGCATACCTCCCCTGCCTCTTCTTACTATATTATTGGTTCTTGTTTGCTTCTTCTCTTTCTGAGTTTTGGAGCTTATGGTCATCTTGGTGATA
>NW_021294312.1:15201-16150 GCF_002162155.2 Triticum dicoccoides | reverse complement strand
TTGTGAGTTTTGGAGCTTATGGTCAGCTTGGTGACAAGCTCGAGTTCATCGAAAATGGACTTCACTCGCATCTTCTATGATGTTTTCGATGTTGGAGGTGATGTCGGTTCTTCTCAGTTGGAGGTTTCACTCCTCTATTTGTTGGCATACCTCCCCTAACTTTTCTTACTATATTACTGGTTCTTGTTTGGTTCTTCTGTTTGTGAGTTTTGGAGCTTATGGTCATCTTGGTGACAAGCTCGAGTTCATCGAAAACGGAGTTCACTCACATCTTTTATGATGTTTTTGATGTTGCAGGTTATGTCGGTTCTTCTTAGTTGGAGGTTTCACTCCTCTATTTGTTAATGTACCTCCCATGCCTATTCTTACTATATTATCGGTTCCTGTTTGGTTCTTCTCTTTGTGAGTTTTGGAGCTTATGGTCATCTTGGTGACAAGCTCGAGTACATCGAAAACGGAGTTCACTCGCATCTTTTATGATGTTTTCGATGTTGGAGGTTATGCCGGTTCTTCTCAGGTGGAGGTTTCACTCCTCTATTTGTTGGCATACCTCCCCTGCCTCTTCTTACTATATTATCGGTTCTTGTTTGGTTCTTCTCTTTGTGAGTTTTGGAGCTTATGGTCATCTTGGTGACAAGCTCGAGTTCATCGAAAACGGAGTTCGCTCGCATCGTCTATGATGTTTTCGATGTTGGAGGTTATGTCGGTTCTTCTCAGTTGGAGGTTTCACTCCTCTATTTGTTGGCATACCTCCCCTGCCTCTTCTTACTATAATATTGGTTCTTGTTTGGTTCTTCTCTTTGTGAGTTTTGGAGCTTATGGTCATCTTGGTGACAAGCTCGAGTACATCGAAAACGGAGTTCACTCGCATCTTTTATGATGTTTTCGATGTTCGAGGTTATGCCGGTTCTTCTCAGTTGGAGGTTTCACACACCTATTTGTTGGCATA
>NW_021294312.1:13059-13591 GCF_002162155.2 Triticum dicoccoides | reverse complement strand
TCTATGATGTTTTCGATGTTGGAGGTTATGCCGGTTCTTCTCGGTTGGAGGTTTCACTCCTCTATTTGTTGGCATACCTCCCCTGCCTCTTCTTACTATATTATTGGTTCTTGTTTGGTTCTTCTCTTTGTGAGTTTTGGAGCTTATGGTCATCTTGGTGACAAGCTCGAGTTCATCGAAAACGGAGTTCAGTCGCATCTTCTATGATGTTTTCGATGTTGGAGGTTATGCCGGTTCTTCTCAGTTGGAGGTGTCACTCCTCTATTTGTTGGCATACCTCCCCTGCCTCTTCTTACTATATTATCGGTTCTTGTTTGCTGCTTCTCTTTGTGAGTTTTGGAGCTTATGGTCATCTTGGTGACAAGCTCGTGTTCATCAAAAACGGACTTCACTCACATCTTCTATGATGTTTTCGATGTTGGAGGTTAGTTCGGTTCTTCTCAGTTGGAGGTTTCACTCCTCTATTTGTTGGCATACCTCCCCTGGCTCTTCTTACTATATTATTGGTTCTTGTTTGGTTCTTCTCTTTGTG
>NW_021294312.1:9894-10807 GCF_002162155.2 Triticum dicoccoides | reverse complement strand
CTCCCCTGCCTCTTCTTACTATATTATCGGTTCTTGCTTGGTTCTTCTCTTTGTGAGTTTTGGAGCTTATGGTCATCTTGGGGACAAGCTCAAGTTCATCAAAAACGGAGTTCACACGCATCTTCTATGATGTTTTCGATGTTGGAGATTATGCCGGTTCTTCTCAGTTGGAGGTTTCACTCCTCTATTTGTTGGCATACCTCCCCTGCCTCTTCTTACTATATTATCGGTTCTTGTTTGGTTCTTCTCTTTGTGAGTTTTGGAGCTTATGGTCGTCATGGTGACAAGCTCGAGTTCATCGAAAACGGAGTTCACTCGCATCTTCTATGATGTTTTCGATGTTGGAGGTTATGCCGGTTCTTCTCAGTTGGAGGTTTCACTCCTCTATTTGTTGGCATATCTCCCCTGCCTCTTCTTACTATATTATTGGTTCTTGTTTGGTTCTTCTCTTTGTGAGTTTTGGAGCTTATGGTCATCTTGGTGACAAGCTCGAGTTCATCGAAAACGGAGTTCACTCGCATCTTCTATGATGTATTCGATGTTGGAAGTTATGCCAGTTCTTCTCGGTTGGAGGTTTCACTCCTGTATTTGGTGGCATACCTCCCCTGCCTCTTCTTACTATATTATCGGTTCTTGTTTGGTTCTTCTCTTTGTGAGTTTTGGAGCTTATGGTCATCTTGGTGCAAGCTCGAGTTCATCGAAAACGGAGTTCACTCGCATCTTCTATGATGTTTTCGATGTTGGAGGTTATGCCGGTTCTTCTCAGTTGGAGGTTTCACTCCTCTATTTGTTGGCATACCACCCCTGCCTCTTCTTACTATATTATTGGTTTTTGTTTGGTTCTTCTCTTTGTGAGTTTTGGAGCTTATGGTCATCTTGGTGACAAGCTCGAGTTCATCGAAAACGGAGTTCA
>NW_021294312.1:6695-7767 GCF_002162155.2 Triticum dicoccoides | reverse complement strand
TCTTTGTGCGTTTTGGAGCTTATGGTCATCTTGGTGACAAGCTCGAGTTCATTGAAAACGGAGTTCACTCGCATCTTCTATGATGTTTTCGATGTTGGAGGTTATGTCGGTTCTTCTCAATTGGAGGTTTCACTCCTCTATTTGTTGTCATACCTCCCCTGCCTCTTCTTACTATATTATTGGTTCTTGTTTGGTTCTTCTCTTTGTGAGTTTTGGAGCTTATGGTCATCTTGGTGAAAAGCTCATGTTCATCAAAAACGGACTTCACTCACATCTTCTAGGATGTTTTCGATGTTGGAGGTTATGTCGGTTCTTCTCAGTTGGAGGTTTCACTCCTCTATTTGTTGGCATACCTCCCCTGCCTCTTCTTACTATATTATTGGTTCTTGTTTGGTTCTTCTCTTTGTGAGTTTTGGAGCTTATGGTCATCTTGGTGACAAGCTCGAGTTCATCGAAAACGGAGTTCACTCGCATCTTCTATGATATTTTCGATGTTGGAGGTTATGTTGGTTCTTCTCAGTTGAAGGTTTGACTCCTCTATTTGTTGGCATACCTCCCATGCCTCTTCTTACTATATTATTGGTTCTTCTTTGGTTCTTCTCTTTTTGAGTTTTGGAGCTTATGGTCATCTTGGTGACATGCTCGAGTTCGTCGAAAATGGAGTTCACTCGCATCTTCTATGACGTTTTCGATGTTGGAGGTTATGCCGGTTCTTCTCAGTTGGAGGTTTCACTCCTCTATTTGTTGGCATACCTCCCCTGCCTCTATATTATCGGTTCTTGTTTGGTTCTTCTCTTTGTGAGTTTTGGAGCTTATGGTCAACTTGGTGACAAGCTCGAGTTCATCGAAAACGGAGTTCACTCGCATCTTCTATGATGTTTTCTATGTTGGAGGTCATGTTGGTTCTTCTTAGTTGGAGGTTTCACACCCCTATTTGTTGGCATACCTCCCCTGCCTCTTCTTACTATATTACCGGTTCTTGTCTGGTTCTTCTCTTTGTGAGTTTTGGAGCTTATAGTCATCTTGGTGACAAGCTCGAGTTCATCGAAAACGGAGTTCACTCGCATCTTCT
>NW_021294312.1:1931-2693 GCF_002162155.2 Triticum dicoccoides | reverse complement strand
GGTTTCACTCCTCTATCTATTGGAATACCTCCCCTGCCTCTTCTTACTATATTATCGGTTCTTGCTTGGTTCTTCTCTTTGTGAGTTTTGGAGCTTATGGTCATCTTGGTGACAAGCTCGAGTTCGTCGAAAACGGAGTTCACTCGCGTCTTCTATGATGTTTTCGATGTTGGAGCTTATGTCGGTTCTTCTCAGTTGGAGGTTTCACTCCTCTATTTGTTGGCATACCTCCCCTGCCTCTTCTTACTATATTATCGGTTCTTGTTTGGTTCTTCTCTTTGTGAGTTTTGGAGCTTATGGTCATCTTGGTGACAAGCTCGAGTTCATCGAAAATGGAGTTCACTCGCATCTTCTATGATGTTTTCGATGTTGGAGCTTTTGTTGGTTCTTCTCAGTTCGAAGTTTCACTCCTCTATTGGTTGAGATACCTCCCCTGCCTCTTCTTACTATACTATCGGTTCTTGTTTGGTTCTTCTCTTTGTGAGTTTTGGAGCTTCTGGTCATCTTGGTGACAAGCTCGAGTTCATCGAAAACGGAGGTCACTCGCATCTTTTATGATGTTTTTGATGTTGGAGGTTATGTCGGTTCTTCTCAGTTGGAGGTTCACTCCTCTATTTGTTGGCATACCTCCCCTGCCTCTTCTTACTATATTATTGGTTCTTGTTTGGTTCTTCTCTTTGTGAGTTTTGGAGCTTATGGTCATCTTGGTGACAAGCTCGAGTTCATCGAAAACAGAGTTCACTCACTTCTTCTATGATGTTT
>NW_021294312.1:970-1812 GCF_002162155.2 Triticum dicoccoides | reverse complement strand
ATTATTAGGCATACCTCCCCTACCTCTTCTTACTATATTATTGGTTCTTGTTTGGTTCTTCTCTTTGTGAGTTTTTGAGCTTGTGGTCATCTTGGTGACAAGCTCGAGTTCATCAAAAACGGAGTACACTCGCATCTTCTATGATGTTTTCAATGTTGGAGGTTATTCCGGTTCTTCTCAGTTGGAGGTTTCACTTCTCTATTTGTTGGCATACCTCCCCTGCCTCTCCTTACTATATTATCGGTTCTTGTTTGGTTCTTCTCTTTGTGAGTTTTGGAGCTTATGGTCATCTTGGTGACAAGCTCGAGTTCATCGAAAATGGAGTTCACTCGCATCTTCTATGATGTTTTCGATGTTGGAGGTTATGCCGGTTCTTCTCAGTTGGAGGTTTCACTCCTCTATTTCTTGGCATACCTTCCCTACCTCTTCTTACTATATTATTGGTTATTATTTGGTTGTTCTCTTTGTGAGTTTTGGATCTTATGGTCATCTTGGGTACAAGCTCGAGTTCATCGAAAACGGAGTTCACTCGCATCTTCTATGATGTTTTCGATGTTGGAGCTTATGTCGGTTCTTCTCAGTTGGAGGTTTCACTCCTCTATTTGTTGGCATACCTCCCTGCCTCTTCTTACTATATTATCAGTTCTTGTTTGGTTCTTCTCTTTGTGTGTTTCGGAGCTTATGGTCATCTTGGTGACAAGCTCGAGTTCATCGAAAACAGAGTTCACTCGCATCTTCTATGATGTTTTCGATGTTGGAGGTTATGCCGGTTCTTGTTAGTTGGAGGTTTCGCTCCTCTCTTTGTTGGCATACCTCCCCTGCCTCTTCTTACTATATTATCG
>NW_021294312.1:0-798 GCF_002162155.2 Triticum dicoccoides | reverse complement strand
ATGTTGGAGGTTATGTCGGTTCTTCTCAGTTGGAGGTTTCACTCCTCTATTTGTTGGCATACCTCCCCTGCCTCTTCTTACTATATTATTGGTTCTTGTTTTGTTCTTCTCTTTGTGAGTTTTGGAGCTTATGGTCATCTTGGTGACAAGCTCGAGTTCATCGAAAACGGAGTTCACTGGCATCTTCTATGATGTTTTCGATGTTGGAGGTTATGTTGGTTCTTCCTAGTTGGAGGTTTCACTCCTCTATTTGTTAGCATACCTCCCATGCCTCTTCTTACTATATTATTGGTTCTTCTTTGGTTCTTCTCTTTTTGAGTTTTGGAGCTTATGGTCATATTGGTGACATGCTCGAGGTCGTCGAAAACGGAGTTCACTCGCATCTTCTATGATGTTTTCTATGTTGGAGGTTATGCCGGTTCTTCTCAGTTGGAGGTTTCACTCCTCTATTTGTTGGCATACCTCCCCTGCCTCTATATTATCGGTTCTTGTTTGGTTCTTCTCTTTGTGAGTTTTGGAGCTTATGGTCATCTTGGTGAAAAGCTCGAGTTCATCGAAAACGGAGTTCACTCGCATCTTCTATGATGTTTTCGATGTTGGAGGTCATGCCAGTTCTTCTCAGTTGGAGGTTTCACTCCTCTATTTGTTGGCATACCTCCCCTGCCTCTTCTTACTATATTACTGGTTCTTGTTTGGTTATTCTCTTTGTGAGTTTTGGAGCTTATGGTCATCTTGGTGACAAGCTCGAGTCCATCGAAAACGGAGTTCACTCACATCTTCTATGATGTTTTCGATGTT
>NW_021294311.1:0-1445 GCF_002162155.2 Triticum dicoccoides | reverse complement strand
GTGAAGAATTCGGCGTACGAGGCGTGGGAGGCCGTGCGCACCATGCACATGGGAGTGACGCGCGTTCGGGAGGCCACGGCGCAGCGCCTCCAGACGGAATTCGAGCAAGTCAACTTCAAGGACGGCGAGACGCTGGACGCGTTCGCCATGAGGCTCACCGGCCTCGTCAATAACCTCCGGTCGCTGGGCGACAACGTGGAGGACACTGACGGTGGAGGAGCTCGTTGGCCGACTCCGATCCGCCGAGGAACGCTATGGCACCGAGCTGAAGGGCCACGGCGGCCAGCTCCTGCTCATGGAGGAGGAGTGGTACGCCCGCAAGAACCAGTGGGAGCAAGGGCAGTGCTAGGGCTCCAATGGCGCCGCTGGTGGCGGCGGCCAACGTCGGGGGCGCGACATGTCCAAGGTAAAGTGCTATAACTGCAACAAGCATGGGCACTTCTCCAGGGACTGCAAGGAGCCTCGCCGCGAGCGAAAGGGGCAAGGCCGACCGGCGCTGCAACCGCCGGCGGCACAGCCTCAACTTCAGCCGCGGGCCAATCTGGCCAGGATCGGCGACGACGAGGCAGGCCTCTTGCTGGCGAGGTCGTGCACCCTGCACGAGCAAGAGCCCGCACTCCTGATGGCCATGATACGGCCATCGGGACATGCCGCGCGCGACGAACGCGCACACGCACGTGACCCTGGCCGAGGAGCAGGTGTTCCTCATCAGGGAGGCTCACGCCGACAACGTCTGGTTCCTCGATACGGGGGCCAGCAACCACATGACGGGCGTGAGAGGGGTCTTCGCCCAGCTCCACAACGGCGTCACCGACACGGTCAGGTTCAGGGACGACTCGGTGGTGGAGATCCAGGGGCGCGGCACAATACACTTCGCGTGTCGCAATGGTGAGCACCGCGCCCTAACTGATGTCTACTACATACCTCGCCTCCGCAGCAACATCATCAGCCTCGGGCAGCTCGATGAAAACGGCTGCCAGATCCTCATCAAGCACGGCATGCTGCGCCTGGCGATCAACAGCAACGCCTTCTCATCAGGGTGGAGCGCACGCGCAATCGTCTGTACGTCATCACCCTCGACGCCACATAGCCGGCATGTCTCGCCGCACACGCCGAAGCCGCGTGGAGGTGGCACGAGCGTTTCAGACATCTGAACTTCGACGCACTCCGCAAGCTCTCGCGCCACGACATGGTGCGGGGACTGCCACCGATCGAGCACGTGCAACAGCTCTGCAAGAGCTGCCTCACCGGGAAGCAGAGGAGAGCCCAGTTCCCACATGCTGTGACGGGGCGAGCACAGGGCCTCCTTGACCTTTTCCATGGCGATCTCTATGGCCCGATTGCCTTGGCTACAGCAGGAGGGAAGTGCTACTTCCTCCTCCTCATCGACGAGCTGAGTCGCTACATTTGGCTCACGCTTCTCACGACGAAGGACGAGGCGGCCA
>NW_021294310.1:0-1454 GCF_002162155.2 Triticum dicoccoides | reverse complement strand
AAACGGGCCAGAATCGTCAAAAACCGCGAGTGTTGATGTCTGACACGTAAACGCACCCTGGGGTTCGTTAATCGCGGAAATCACTCTGGGACCCCAAAAAAGTGAGTAATAGTCCACAAAATGGGCCAGAATCAGCCAAAATTGTGAGTGTTGATGACCGACATCTAAGCGCACCTTGGGGTTCATAAACTATGGAAATCGCTTTGGAATCCCTAAACGGTGAGTAATAGTCCACGAAACGGGTCAAAATTGGCCAAAGCTGTGAGTGTTGATGACGGGCACGTAAACGCACCCCAGGGATCGTCAATCATGGAAATCGCTCTGGAACCCCAAAACGGTGAGTAACAGTGCACAAAACATACCAGAATCGGCCAAAATTGTGAGTTTTGATGACCGACACGTAAGCGCACCCCGGTGTTCGTCAATCGTGGAAATCACTTCGGGATCCCAAAACTGAGTAATAGTCCCAGAAACGAGCAAGAATCGGGCCAATCTGCGAGTCTTGACGACCAGCACGTAAGCACATCTTGGGGTTCGACAACCATGGAAATCGCTTTGGGACTCCAAAATGGTGAGTAATAGTCCGTGAAAGAGCCCTTAATCGGTAAAACCTAGGGTTATTGATCAACGATACATAAACGCACCCGGGGTTCGTCAATCATGGAAATCGATCAGGGACCCGAAATCAGTGAGTAATAGTCCATGAAACAGGCCAAACTCGGCCAAAACTGCAAATGTTGATGACAGACACATAAACACACCATTGTTCGCCGATCATGGAAATCACTACGTGACCCCAAAACTGAGTAATAGTCCAAGAGACGGGCCAGAATCGGCCAAAACCGCGATTGTTGATGACCGACACGTAAGCGCGCCTTGGGGTTCGATAACCATGGAAATCGCTTTGGGACCCCAAAAAGGTGAGTAATAGTCCATGAAACGGCCCACAATCGAGAAAAACCACGAGTGTTGATGACCGACAAGTAAATGCACCACGGGGTTTGTTAATCATGGAAATCACTGCGAGACCCCAAAACAGTCAGTATTAGTCCATGAAACGGGCCAGAATTGTCCAAAACAATGAGTGTTGATGACCGACACGTAAGTGCACCTTAGGGTTCAACAACTGTGGAAATCGCTCCGTGATCGCAAAACGGTGAGTAATAGTCCATGAAACGGGCCAGAATCGTCAAAAACCGCGAGTGTTGATGTCTGACACGTAAACGCACCCTGGGGTTCGTTAATCGCGGAAATCACTCTGGGACCCCAAAAAAGTGAGTAATAGTCCACAAAATGGGCCAGAATCAGCCAAAATTGTGAGTGTTGATGACCGACATCTAAGCGCACCTTGGGGTTCATAAACTATGGAAATCGCTTTGGAATCCCTAAACGGTGAGTAATAGTCCACGAAACGGGTCAAAATTGGCCAAAGCTGTGAGTGTTGATGACGGGCA
>NW_021294309.1:0-2682 GCF_002162155.2 Triticum dicoccoides | reverse complement strand
ACCGAGCTCCAGGAGAGCGTTGATCCGTCTTGCGGTTGGCCGACTGCTGAAGCCGGCCTCGCCTAGGCGGAACTACTTGGTCAATTTTGAACTTCAAGGCAGGAAAACAGGTGGCGTGCCTGCTAAGCTTCCCGGGCCGCCGCCCGCCACAGTCACGCCATGCGGCGCACGCCAGCCCGGCCAGCCTGCCACCCCACGCCCATGATGGGACGTGACAGTGGGTTGGGCCCGACACAACTGCACCTCGGCACCCGTGTGGATTGATACGTCCATTTTGCATCATGCTTTTATATCAATATTTATTGCATTATGGGCTGTTATTACGCATTATATCTCAATACTTATGGCTATTCTCTCTTATTTTACAAGGTTTACCATGAAGAGGGGGAATGCCGGCAGCTGGAATTCTGGCTGGAAAAGGAGCAAACGTTGGAGACCTTGCACAACTCCAAAAATCCTGAAACTCCACGAAACAACTTTTTGGGTTTTATAAGAATTTATGAGCAAAAGAAATAGGCCAGGGGCCCCACACCCTATCCAGGAGACAGGGGGGCGCGCCCCCCTGTAGGGCGTGATCCCCTATCTCCTGGGCCCCCTGGTGGGCTTCCGGCGTCCATCTTCTGCTATATGAAGAGTTTTGTCCTGGAAAAAATCGTGGGCAAGCTTACGGGACGAAACTCCGCCGCCACGAGGCGGAACCTTGGCAGAATCAATCTAGGGCTCTGGCGGAGCTGTTCTGCCAGGGACACTTCCCTCCGGGAGGGGGAAATCATCACCAACGTCATCACCAACGATCCTCTCATCTGGAGGGGGTCAATCTTCATCAACATCTTCACCATCACCATCTCCGCTCAAAACCCTAGTTCATCTCTTGTATCCAATCTTGTATCAAAACCACAAATTGGTACCTGTGGGTTGCTAGTAGTGTTGATTACTCCTTGTAGTTGATGCTATTTAGTTTACTTGGTGGAAGGTCATATGTTCAGATCCTTTATGCATATTATTACCCCTCTTATTATGAACATGAATATGCTTTGTGAGTAGTTACGTTTGTTCCTGAGGACATGGGTAAAGTCTTGCTATTAGTAGTCATGTGAATTTGGTATTCGTTCGATATTTTGATGAGATGTATGTTGTCTTTTCCTCTAGTGGTGTTATGTGAATGTCGACTACATGACACTTCACCATTATTTGGGCCTAGAGGAAGGCATGAGGAAGTAATAAGTAGATGATGGGTTGCTAGAGTGACAGAAGCTTAAACCCTAGTTTATGTGTTGCTTCGTTAGGGGTTGATATGGACCCATATGTTTAATGTTGAGGTTAGGTTTACCTTAATACTCCTTTTTGTAGTTGCGGATGATTGCAATAGGGGTTAATCATAAGTGGGATGCTTGTCCATGTTAGGGCAGTACCCAAGTGCCGGTCTACCCACATATCAAATTATCAAAGTACCGAACGTGAATCTTATGAACGTGATGAAAACTAGCTTGACGATAATTCCCAATGTGTCCTCGGGAGCTCCTTCTTCATTATTAGAATTTGTCCAGGCTTATCCTTTGCTACATAAAGGATTGGGCCACCTTGCTGAACTTTATTTACTTTATTTACTTTTTGCTCGTTACTATTTATCTTATCACAAAGCTATCTATCACCTACAATTTCAGTGCTTGTAGAGAAAACCTTACTGAAAACCGCTTATCATTTCCTTCTGCCCCTTGTTGGGTTCGACACTCTTACTTATCAAAAGTACTACGATAGATACCCTATACTTGTGGGTCATCAAGACTCTTTTCTGGTGCCGTTGCTGGGGAGTGTAGCGCTCTTGGTGAGTGGAACTTGGTAAGGAAACATTTATATAGTGTGCTGAAATTTTCTGTTGCTTGTCACTATGGAAACTAATCCTTTGAGGGGCTTGTTTGGGGTATCTTCACCCCAACCAGAAGAGAAAATAGATTCTCCTCAACCTACTGAACTTTATGAAAATATTCACTTTGAGATTCCTTCGGGTATGATAGAAAAACTTCTAGCTAATCCTTTTGCAGGAGACGGAACATTGCATCCTGATTTACACCTTATCTTTGTGGATGAAGTTTGTGGATTATTTAAGCTTGCAGGTATTCCCGATGATGTTGTTAAAAGGAAGGTCTTCCCTTTATCTTTGAAGGGAGATGCAATGACATGCTATAGGCTATGTGATGATAGGAGATCTTGGAATTATAAGCGATTGAAGTTGGAATTTCACCAGAAGTTCTATCCTATGCATCTTGTTCATCGTGATCGTAATTACATATATAATTTCTGGCCTCGCGAAGGAGAAAGCATCGCTCAAGCTTGGGGGAGGCTTAAGTCAATGTTGTATTCATGCCCCAATCATGAGCTCTCTCGGGAAATGATTATTCAGAACTTTTATGCTCGGCTTTCTCTTGATAATCACAACCTGCTCAATAATTCCTGTGCTGGTTCCTATATGCTAAAGACTATTGATTTCAAATGGGACTTATTGGGAAGAATTAAACGCAACTCTGAAGATTGGGGTTTCGACGATGGTAAGGAGTCAGGTATGACACCTAAGTTCGATTGTGTTAAATCTTTTATGGATACCGATGCTTTCTGTGGATTTAGCTCTAAGTATGGACTTGACTCTGAGATAGTAGCTACTTTTTGTGAAACTTTTGCTACTCA
>NW_021294308.1:0-1066 GCF_002162155.2 Triticum dicoccoides | reverse complement strand
CATTAATCAAATGACAACACATGTCTATGGTTAGGAAACATAACCATCTTTGATTAATGAGCTAGTCAAGTAGAGGCATACTAGTGACTATATGTTTGTCTATGTATTCACACATGTATCATGTTTCCGGTTAATACAATTCTAGCATGAATAATAAACATTTATCATGAAATATGGAAATAAATAATAACTTTATTATTGCCTCTAGGGCATATTTCCTTCAGTTTCCCACTTGCACTAGAGTCAATAATCTAGTTCACATCGCTATGTGATTTAACACCAATATTGACATCTGCATGTGATTAATACTCATAGTTCACATCATCATGTGATCAACACCCAAAGGGTTTACTAGAGTCAATAATATAGTTCACATCGCTATGTGATTAACACCCAAAAGAGTACTAAGGTATGATCATGTTTTGCTCGTGAGAGAAGCTTAGTCAACGGGTCTGTCATATTCAGAGCCGTATGTATTTCGCAAATATTCTATGTCCACAATGCTCTACACGGAGCTACTCTAGCTAATTGCTCCCACTTTTAATACGTATCTAGATTGAGACTTAGAGTCATCTGGATTGGTGTAAAAGCTTGCATCGTTGTAACTTTTACGACGGGCTCTTTTATCACCTCCATAATCGAGAAACATCTCCTTAGTCTTCACTAAGGATATTCTTGACCCATGTACAGTGATCTACTATTAGATCAAAATTGTATTCCTTTGCCAAACACAGAGCAAGGTATACAATAGGTCTGGTTCACAGCATATCATACTTTATAGAACCTATGACTGAAGCATAGGGAATGACTTTTCATTCTCTTTCTATTTTCTGCAATGGTCGGGTCTTGAGTCTTACTCAACTTCACACCTTGTAACACAGGCAAGAACTCCTTCTTTGACTATTCCATTTTGAACTATTTCAAAAATTTATCAAGGTATGTACTCATTGAAAAATCTTATCAAGCGTCTTGATCTATCTATATAGATCTTGATGCTCAATTTGTAAGCAGCTTCACCGAGGTCTTGCTTTGAAATACTCTTATTCAAGTATCCTT
The DNA here is from genome assembly GCF_002162155.2 of Triticum dicoccoides. Lineage (NCBI taxonomy): Eukaryota > Viridiplantae > Streptophyta > Magnoliopsida > Poales > Poaceae > Triticum > Triticum dicoccoides. The sequence continues at coordinate 10 of NW_021294308.1, read as the reverse complement.
TCATGCTATC
>NW_021294307.1:0-1312 GCF_002162155.2 Triticum dicoccoides | reverse complement strand
CCGCCGCTGTCCACTTCATCGAGCAGCCGAGCCCCGAGCGCTCGCAACGCCCGAGACCACCGCACCGACCTCGCCCGAGCTCACCGTCGCCGGAGATCCCCTTCAACGCCGTCGTCGCTCCGGTCCATCTCCGGCCGCACCAAGGACTCCGTCGCACTCACTGTGAGCTTAGCCATCTTCCCCTCCCTTCCGTTCTTGCTCCCGAGCCGTGTAGCAACCTCCCGGAGCTCAACCGCACCCACCGCCGTGGAGCTCGTCGCCGACGTGCTCCCGGTCATCCTCCGGCCACAAGATGGTGTCCATCTTACTCACCAAGTCCCGCAGCACCTAGCTAGCTACTCCACGAGCCTCACCGAACCCTCTAGCGTCAAGTTCGTCTTCAGCCGAACCCCGGTGGCCGCCAAGGTCGTCGCCGGCGCCAACTCCGGCCACCCCGACCCCAACGGACTCCGCCAAGAGCTGCGGTTTGTCCTCAGCTCCACTCCGGTGATCTCCGCGGCCCATTTGGTGGCCGGAATAGCCAAAACCACTCCCGCCGCCGCGTCGGGCTCGCCGGCGGCTAAACGCCGGTGCAGCCGACCCGGGTTTGACCACGGGTGGGCCCTGGTTGACTCCCCTGAGTCAATGACAGGTGGGGCCCAGCCCTGTTAATTAAACAGGATTAGTTTTAATTAAATTTTAATTAAAATAATCACCTTGACATGCGGGACCCACTGTCAGGTTTGACCTGGACCAGTTCCGTTGACCTGCTGACGTCACACTGACGTCAGGCTGACGCAGTAATTGATTTTCTGGATTTAATTTAAATCAGGAAATTCCAGAATATTATTTAAACTTCAAACATTCATAACTTTTATTCTGTAACTCCAAATTGGACAAATTATATATGAAAAATGATCAGAAAAATCCAATCTATCCATCTGTACTATTTTCATGCATGATCAAACAAGTTAAATTGATGTTTTAAGCAGAACAAGGAAAAGCACTTTAAAAGGCCATATTTGAATTTGAAATTTGAATCCTTGATTCAAATTTGTTCAAACCCTTCTGGTTTTAGTTGCATTAGCCCAATACACTCATTTTGCCATGTCTCATGCATGCATCATATTGTTGCATACTGTTTGGTAATGTTTGTGAATCGGTGCTCTCTGCGGCAGGTTCTGTCCCCGAAGAGTACCGTGATTACCCTAACGAAGAACCGTATCAGTGCATCGAACCATCAGGCAAGCAACCAACCATTTGATCATATCGATACAATCCCATGTTCTCGCTCCTGCTCTCTTTTACTGCATTAAGACAACGCGTTTCAAAC
>NW_021294306.1:0-1087 GCF_002162155.2 Triticum dicoccoides | reverse complement strand
GGGGGGGGCACACCCCGGACACGCGTGCCGGGCGTTTGCAACCGTCACAACACTTCCAGACTTGTGAGAGGCCGCCTACGCAAGATTTGGCGGCATGCTAGCCCCCGTAGGCCGCCGGCCACAGCCGTAGACACGCGAAGGGCAATCCGCGTAGAGGGAATTTTTCGGATACTTCTCCATCACCAAAAATTATGAAAAAATACCATCGTTCCTATAGCACATGTGCCCACATCGTGCAAAAAAACTCATGATTTTATCGCACTCCAAGTATTTAATAATATTCATGCCGCATCGTTACCGCAGAACGTCTACTACCGTGTCATCGCCATCCGTGAGGGGGGGCCACGCCCCGGAGACGCGTGCCGCCTCTTCGGACATGCCACCACACCACCGCGCATGTATGAGGGCCCGGTGCGACGCTCCGGTGGCATTGCTACCCCCCAGGGCCCCCGTCCCGCCTAACCCTGTAGCGTTTGACCATGGGATCTAGCCCTTTGACTTTGCACGAACGGGCTTTGACCAGCGGACCTCCCAGCCCGGTTGTGTTAGGTCAGCCCATAGGAACACTTTGGAGCAACAACCGGACCAGACCCACATCAAGATCCCCTCCGTGTAGACCCGACGCGTCCGTTTCCCCCCTCCAGGTGTCGGCGGCGGCGTCGTCCGTGAGGGGGGGGGGCACACCCCGGACACGCGTGCCGGGCGTTTGCAACCGTCAAAACACTTCCAGACTTGTGAGAGGCCGCCTACGCAAGATTTGGCGGCACGCTAGCCCCCGTAGGCCGCCGGCCACAGCCGTAGACGCGCGAAGGGCCAATCCGCGTAGACGGAATTTTTCGGATACTTCTCCATCACCAAAAATTATGAAAAAATACCATCGTTCCTATAGCACATGTGCCCACCTCGTGCAAAGAAACTCATGATTTTATCGCACTCCAAGTATTTAATAATATTCATGCCGCATCGTTACCGCAGAACGTCTACTACTATGTCATCGCCGTCCGTGAGTGGGGGGCCACGCCGCGGAGACGCGTGCCGCCTCTTAGGACATGCCACCACACCACCCCGCATGTATGAGGGCCTGGTG
>NW_021294305.1:0-1092 GCF_002162155.2 Triticum dicoccoides | reverse complement strand
AAGCTCCAAAACATGAGCTGGTTCTGCTACAACCTGTGAACACGATGTCCAAGACAAGCATGACCACAAAGTAGTCTTATAATAAAACACTACCGAGTTCAGGAGGGGGAACCATCAACGAGGGTATCGAAGTCCTTACATAAGTCCGGATTAGCTCTTATGAAGGAACTTCTTCTCCTTGAACAAATCAATCAGTGGCTTGGTGTGCTCGGAACACATATGGAATGAAGGTTGCAAGTCTCCAAACCATAGAATACTTCGCACATATGCATGACTGACTTGGGATGATTCCAGAGGAAGCAAAACTAACTTTCTCAAAATCACGGCGGCAACTTGCATCAAATGCACATGAACTAGAGGAAGTCACTACCTTCATCCAAACATATGCTTCATGAGCTAGCATGAACAAATGCCTTCAAAAGTTTCCAACACTAACTTAATGTTCAACAAAATCATGGAGGAGATAAGGATGTTGTCAATGGGCTCAACAACAATTCATCTAGGTTTCCTTTTAAAAGGAATTCCATAGTTAAGTGAACACGGTGATAACATTGGTCAGACCAAAGATGTAATGGTGTATGCTCGAGGGATCAACCACAAATAAGACAACATTACGAGCATCGTTGGTACTGATTTGATTTGACGATAGCCCACACTCAAATCAAAGGATTGATAAGACAATAGGTCCAGCAACTGATCACAGGGACCAATCGATGAAGATATCATCTTTCTTCAACACACACTACACAAGAATATCCCTTTGGAACGAACTAAGTCAGACAAGTTTTTATCTTCCAACTCTCCAAGTTGTTGTCCAGCTTAACCAACTAGCTCAGGGATATCTAACACCGATTCTTGGAAAGAAGGTGGTTCATAAGAAACCAACTTGATCACGGGCTCAACATAACGGTCAGGTGACGACCTGGTAGTACTTCCGAGAAGATCTTCGGAAAATCACGAACCACCGATATGTTACTAAGCTCGAGAACAATCTTGCTTTTCAGGGCAAGATGATATGATCAAATGAGCGAGGACTTGACAAATCCTAACTCATCAATCAAAGAGTGCACCAGGAAATAAGGACTAGGTAGC
>NW_021294304.1:0-2865 GCF_002162155.2 Triticum dicoccoides | reverse complement strand
GGCACATGCGGAAAATAAACAAAAAATGATCGGATGGCCGAGTTGGTCTAAGGCGCCAGATTAAGGCTCTGGTCCGAAAGGGCGTGGGTTCAAATCCCACTCCGGTCAAAAGTTATTCTTTTTTTTTCTGAAAAACATAGAAAACTAAGAGACAATTTTTTTCCTTTTAAAATCAAGAGTGCATCGATGCGCATCAGAGACATGCATTTACCAGCTACGAAGTCAAATTGCCACGATTTACTTCTGCTTCATACAAGGATCAAACCGCTCACATGCCGTCAAACCAAAGAATGGTTTAGATCGACTAAAAAAGGTAGAAAAAGGTTCTGATAGCACATACCCACACACTACAGCAGAAAAGCATTTCCTATCTTCAAGACCGGGTGGCCATGCCGTTCTCAGTCTTGAACAAAGATGCATAACGAAACAGAAGATGGGGGAAATGAAGCAAGAAGAGACCGTCGGCGTCGGCGACAAAGGAAGGAGTTAGGCTTGAGCCTGCGGAGGCGCCTGGGCATGGTGCAACCGGGACCAGAGGACCCAGAGCAGCCCGACCGCCGACGCCGCAGCGAGAGCCCCGCCGGCACATGCCGTCCCGTCGGCGGCGAGCTGGTACGACGCGCACACGGGCGTGGCGACGAGGTCCACGATTAGCGCGGAGGACGCCGCTCCGACGGCGACAAACGTGATCAGCCACTGGAGCACGATCAGGACGACCAGGAGCGTGACATCGGCCGGCGGGGGCGGCGGCTGCTGCTGCTGCTCGTACTTTAGCCAGCACGACTCGACCAGCAGCAGCAACGCACCAACTGGGACGGCCAGCAGCAGCAGCAGCATGCATAACCTCCTGAAAATTTCGAATAGTTTGTCATGCATTTGGTATGACGAGAGCCAGCCGTTGATCCATCAGCGAAACTACATACTAGAAAGATTATACGGTGGAAATGTGCTTAACTGGTGTGGGTCCTCGAGCGTGAACTGGATCACCCCGGGGACGCACTCCTCCGCGAGGACGGCCAAGACAAGCGCCGTGACGTCGAGGGCGAGGCTGCCGCCGCCGCAGACGACGATGAACCACCCTGCTGCAGCCATATGAACGAACCTAGCTGGAAGCGAGTGTGAGTCTGTGAGATGGCGAACGCGACACTTTCCACCCTTGCTTGCAGGCTTGGTTACAAGTTGTTGGCAAACACATGGATCGCTTGGCTGTCGAGCCCTCTTGAAGCCCCGGGTGCTGAGGGGTTTCCTTTCTTGGCTCCTGGGTGTTTTCAAGCCATGCACCTCTGCTCACCTTGATCCGGAATACATGACAACGTACATGATGGTTAGTGGGCTGGACTAGCCGGTAGAACAAATCTAGCTATGACCACTGCCACACTTATTGTCACCTTTCGCTCTTTTCTTTACCTTGCACACTATACATCTATACTGAACGTTTGTGAGCTGCACACGGTGTAATTGTGTGAACATATGGAAGTCAATGTCAGTTACCTTGTTCAGTCGTTTTGGATCATTGATATTTCTGAAGCACGGCACTCCGCAGTTTCCTTTACCCCGGCCCAAAGCAAAGCCGTGGAGGTCGATTCATCCATTTTTACCTTTGTGCAACCAGCGTCCCATGCGAGCAACAAGATTTTTTTCAGAAAAGTTTGACTTCATTATTTCATTTTTCTCTAGAAACTCCGCACAATGATCAAGTGACAACTTTCAGATTTCCTCGGTGAAGCGATCCACCACTAGGCATGGACACCAAGGATCTACGGTAGCGAATGAACTTCTGTTAGCTCCACCTATGATAAAATGGTGACCAGATGTTTCAGAATTAGAAGAGAGCATCGAACATATAATAAACACGGGGAACTAGAGCAAAGTCTACCCCCTTGATAGCCGCCGACGAGTCCGTGGATTTGCCTCCTCACTGCATGTCACCCTGGCGGCTAGTGGCGACTTTGTGCCTCAGCTCTGGCTAGTAGATAGGTTATGATTTAGTCCTCACAGGAGCGGCGTTCGGACGGATGGTGATGCTTAATATTCAAGGTTGATCTTCCAGGCTCTGATCCTCCTCGAGTTCATTCGTCGGGGATGGATTAGACAGAGATCCGGTGTAAATTTACACCAGCTCCTAAGGGCGACGAGGTTATGGTTTCTCACCGTGTGTATGAGACGGACATAATTTGTATCAAATTCTTTGATCGATGCAAGAGGGTTCAACGATGACCGTTACAGTCCCCAGACGTTGGTCTAAGGGGCACGTGCACGAAGACTGCTCGCCTGTCATTCAGAAGGTCATACCGGCGAGGCCGCCGCGTCACCATATCACTATTCCAGTGCCGATCTCGCTGCCTTCTTATGTTGACACCTACCTTAGTCGCGCATGCGAGTCTTCCCTTGCGTGGACACCTTCTCATGCCACCAAGTTGGACCTCGCTTGCACCCAGATGACGAGGAAACAAGCACCGCCGGCGCCAGATCTAGAAACTACGGGGCGGGGGGAGGGTAGACAGAATATCATAAGTAGGTGGAAGGAGGCCGAAATTTTGTATTGGGTGGGTAGGAAATTGGGTCAACGGCGTCTCATATTTGTTGTGTCCTTATATGATACTTGTTGTTGAGTATATGTGTTATGTGCATATTGTATATTGGGCCCGCCTCCTAGTTCTTTGTATAGTTGAGGTCCATGGCCCACCTTTGTACATTATATATACTTGCCTATGCACGAAGAGCAATACATCGTGCAATTACCACATTTTACATGGTATCAGTTTTTAGGTTTTTATTCTCGTCTTCCGCTGCCACCGCCGCCGCCGCGCGCTCCTCCCGCGCCGCCGCCGCCGCCACCGCCCCGCCGCCGCTCGCGCGCTCCTT
>NW_021294303.1:0-1115 GCF_002162155.2 Triticum dicoccoides | reverse complement strand
GAGTTCTGATGGGATCCGGTGCTTTAGTGCTGGTATGATCGCATCCGACATGTTACCCCGGTCTTCGTCCCTTATCCTTGCCCCTCCCAGCTCCACTACAAAGACGATTGTACATTGCTTTGGCCGCTCCCTCTCAACTACGGAGACGAGTTTAACGCGGTTTCCACCCCTCCCTCTCAACCGCACCAGTGCACGCTTGCCGCGCCACAACGCCGACGCTGGACCCGTGAATCGTGAGCACCCAGCTATGACTTACCGCACTCGTGCAAAATAATAAAACACGGTAAATATATTACTTACACGTGCGTTTTGTTTTGCAAGCGGGGCGAAAAAAATTAAAAAGGGAATGCAACACGAGGACTTCCCAGGAGGTCAACTATCCTAGTACTACTCTCGCCCAAGCACGCTTAACTTCGGAGTTCTGATGGGATCCGGTGCTTTAGTGCTGGTATGATCGCATCCGACATGTTACCCCGGTCTTCGTCCCTTATCCTTGTCCCTCCCAGCTCCACTACAAAGACGATTGTACATTGCTTTGGCCGCTCCCTCTCAACTACGGAGACGAGTTTAACGCGGTTTCCACCCCTCCCTCTCAACCGCACCAGTGCACGCTTGCCGCGCCACAACGCCGACGCTGGACCCGTGAATCGTGAGCACCCAGCTATGACTTACCACACTCGTGCAAAATAATAAAACACGGTAAATATATTACTTACACGTGCGTTTTGTTTTGCAAGCGGCGCGAAAAAAATTAAAAAGGGAATGCAACACGAGGACTTCCCAGGAGGTCACCCATCCTAGTACTACTCTCGCCCAAGCACGCTTAACTTTGGAGTTCTGATGGGATCCGGTGCTTTAGTGCTGGTATGATCGCATCCGACATGTTACCCCGGTCTTCGTCCCTTATCCTTGCCCCTCCCAGCTCCACTACAAAGACGATTGTACATTGCTTTGGCCGCTCCCTCTCAACTACGGAGACGAGTTTAACGCGGTTTCCACCCCTCCCTCTCAACCGCACCAGTGCACGCTTGCCGCGCCACAACGCCGACGCTGGACCCGTGAATCGTGAGCACCTAGCTATGACTTACCGCACTCGTGCAAAATAATAAAACACG
>NW_021294302.1:0-1237 GCF_002162155.2 Triticum dicoccoides | reverse complement strand
GCTTCGGAGATGGAGATCACAAGCACAAGATAATGATGGCCATATCATATCACTTATATTGATTGCATGTGATGTTTATCTTTTTATGCATCTTATCTTGCTTTGATTGACGGTAGCATTATAAGATGATCTCTCACTAAATTATCAAGAAGTGTTCTCCCTGAGTATGCACCGTTGCAAAAGTTCTTCGTGCTGAGACACCACGTGATGATCGGGTGTGATAGGCTCTACGTTCAAATACAACGGGTGCAAAACAGTTGCGCACGCAGAATACTCAGGTTAAACTTGACGAGCCTAGCATATGCAGATATGGCCTCGGAACACGGAGACCGAAAGATCGAGCGTGAATCATATAGTAGATATGATCAACATAATGATGTTCACCGATGAAACTACTCCATCTCACGTGATGATCGGACATGGTTTAGTTGATTTGGATCACGTGATCACTTAGAGGATTAGAGGGATATCTATCTAAGTGGGAGTTCTTTAATAATATGATTAATTGAACTTAAAATTTATCATGAACTTAGTCCCTGATAGTATCTTGCTTGTTTATGTTGATTGTAGATAGATGGCTCGTGCTGTTGTTCCGTTAAATTTTAATGCGTTCCTTGAGAAAGCAAAGTTGAAAGATGATGGTAGCAATTACACGGACTGGGTCCGTAACTTGAGGATTATCCTCATTGCTGCACAGAAGAATTACGTCCTGGAAGCACCGCTGGGTGCCAGGCCTGCTGCTGGAGCTACACCAGATGTTATGAACGTCTGGCAGAGCAAAGCTGATGACTACTCGATAGTTCAGTGTGCCATGCTTTACGGCTTAGAATCGGGACTTCAACGACGTTTTGAACGTCATGGAGCATATGAGATGTTCCAGGAGTTGAAGTTAATATTTCAAGCAAATGCCCGGATTGAGAGATATGAAGTCTCCAATAAGTTCTATAGCTGCAAGATGGAAGAGAACAGTTCTGTCAGTGAGCATATACTCAAAATGTCTGGGTATAATAATCACTTGATTCAATTGGGAGTTAATCTTCCAGATGATTGCGTCATTGACAGAATTCTCCAATCACTGCCACCAAGCTACAAGAGCTTCGTGATGAACTATAATATGCAAGGGATGAACAAGACTATTCCCGAGCTCTTCGCAATGCTAAAAGCTGCGGAGGTAGAAATCAAGAAGGAGCATCAAGTGTTGATGGTTAACAAGACCACTAGTTTCAAGAAAAAGGGC
>NW_021294301.1:0-2132 GCF_002162155.2 Triticum dicoccoides | reverse complement strand
TCGTTGGCATTTTTATTTCAGCAATCAGCCTCTTTTTTTTTTTACGTATTTCAGCAAACAGCCTGATCCTGGATTCTAAGTTCTTTTTTTTAAGAATCGATCATGGATTCTAAGTTCAAAAAAAAAACTCATCGTTGATTCTTTTTCATTTTTATCGTTGGAATTTTTTAGACATTTTATTGTTGGAGATTTTAACGGGGACTGGGCTTTCTTAATTTGTGGGATCAGGTAGAGACTTTCCTTTTCTGTTTGCTTATGTAAAGATTTCCTTGTTTTTTCATATTAATGTTGGACGTGTCACGTGCACTTTTTATAGGACTCGATCATCTACTAGCAAAAAAGTCTGTGCGTTGCAACGGGAGAGAAAACATAACACACATTCTTAACCCAACAACCATCACCCAAGACCACAATATGTCCATCTCCTTTATTTTTGCGAGGCATCATATTTGTGTTGCCGCTTATCCTCCTTCTCACCCTCGCCGGCGATGGCCTCGGTGTTCACACAAAACAAAAAAAACCGTGTTTAAATCCGAGTGGCAGCAGCAATGAAGGTCTCCATGAAAGATCTGAAATCGTGCTTCTTGGTGTTAGCCACCCTAAGAGCCACCAGCTTGTCCTCTCGTGCATCCTTGCAGTGAACGGGGACCAGAGACAGAGCAACATCCGCACCGCACCTGGCCGAAGACTTCTTCCACTCCTGCACTCGACTTGGAACCTCGTTCAGTCGAGTCATCAGGGACTCGAGGTCGTTCTGGAGTGTCTCTCTTGGCCAGAGTGTTGTGTCGATGTGAGAAGTTGCGACCTTCAGCCTTGCGAGATAGTCGATGACAGCGGCAACACGAGATTCAAGCCAGAGCACGTTCATGGCGACTTCATCTTTCACAAGAGAGTTGATGGGGTCCAGGTCTACTTCCAGTCGACCAGTCTCCTCTTCAAAGTTCTGACAAAATTCTGCAAGCACAACCACCGAGTCAACACAAACAGTCGGAGGTTACAATTAAAATATTTGTTTGATACAAAGGATTACCTTCAAGCATGAGGAACAACTTCTTGGCGAGTCCACCCAGATAAGCCTCTAGATCATTCTTCTTTCTCTTCAACTCACTGGCCTTGTCATTCAGGGTGGTCTTGTCACTTTTCAGTCGACTGACCTCCTGGTTGGCAGCATCAAGAGCAGCTTTCAGATTGGTGTTTTCTTCTTCAAGCTTGGTCACTGAAGCCAGCTTCTCATCCGCAAGCCTGGTCTTCTCTAAAGCAGTCTTTTGCATCTCAGCCAAGTCAAGCTCTTGCTTCTTCAGGGCATCCCTCACTTTGTCTGCAAAGTTACGGTGAGATTAGATTCGGAAACAAGTGAGAGGCAAAGGCAGTCGTCAAAGGCCTCACCAAGCATACCTTTAGCTTCCTCCTTCGCCTTCGTCAAGTTCTCTTGGGCCAGTTTCAGATCGAGCTCGAGCTGAATGTGTTTGTTCTCCAACTCAGTATAACGAGCCGCAAGGTCACATGATTTCTACGAAGAACCAATCGACAGATGTCAAAGACAATTCACTTACGAGTGAGTAAGGAAAAATCATAGCGTTTCTAAGACTACGGCCGAATGCAAACATTCGACCATAGTCTCGGGGACTACACCCAGTGGGTGCACTCAGCGTGCCCCCACTAGTTTCATCAGTTAGAGTCGACCAGTCGACCAACAACTAAAAAGAAAAACGGGAGGTGTTCTTCAGACTATAGTCGACTGCCAGCAGTCGACCACAGTCTCGGGGACTACACCCAGTGGGTGCACTCAGCGTGCCCCCACCGGTCTATGAATCCATTTCTACCTAGTCGAGTAAGGAAAAAACTTAAGACATAAAGCCTATGGTCGACTGCCAGCAGTCGACCATAGCCTTGGGGACTACACCCAGTGGGTGCACTCAGCGTGCCCCCACTAATCCAGAATTTCAATCGACGCACCCAGTGGGTGTAGGACAAACTCTAAGAATTTCAGAAGGAAGAGTTTGCAGATATCATATCCTAACAGAACAGGCAGTGACCGACTGACCTGAACATTACTCTGAAGAGCCGAACTGGCGTCATAGGCGGCCTGGCTGGCTTCTCGTATTGCCTTCACTTCCTCCATCATGACCCCC
>NW_021294300.1:0-1494 GCF_002162155.2 Triticum dicoccoides | reverse complement strand
TCAAGTAGCTTAATCCAGGTTTTCTATTGAAAAACACCTTTCAAATAACCCTATATGCTTTCTAGAAATTCTACATCATTTCTGATCATCAATATGTCAACAACATATACTCATCAGAAATTCTATAGTGCTCCCACTCACTTCTTTGGAAATACAAGTTTCTCATAAACTTTGTACAAACCCAAAATCTTTGATCATCATCAAAGCATACATTCCAACTCCGAGATGCTTACTCCAGTCCTTAGAAGGATCGCTGGAGCTAGCATACCTTTTAGCATCCTTAGGATCGACAAAACTTTTCTGATTGTATTGCATACAACCTTTCCTTACGAAAACTAGTAAGGAAACTTGTCTTGACATCCATCTGCCAGATTTCATAAATGCAGCTAATGCTAACATGATTCCGACGGACTTTAAGCATCGCTACGGATGAGAAAATCTCATCGTAGTCAACTCCTTGAACTTGTGAAAAACTTTTTGCCACAAGTCGAGCTTCATGGACGGTGACATTACCATCCACGTCCGTCTTCTTCTTAAAGATCCATTTATCTTAATGGCTTGCCGATCATTGGGCAAGTCCACCAAAGTCCATGGATCCGTTCTCGGATTTTATGGCCTCGAGCCATTTATCGGAATCCGGGCCCACCATCGCTTCTCCATGGCTCGTAGGTTCATTGTTGTCTAGCAACATGACATTCAAGACAGGATCACCTTACCACTCCGAAGTAGTACGTGTCCTTGTCGTCCTACGAGGTTTGGTAGTGACTTGATCCGAAGTTTCATGATCAATATCATAAGCTTCCACTTCAATTGGTGTAGGTGCCACAGGAACAACTTCCTGTGCCCTGCCACACACTAGTTGAAGAGACGGTTCAATAACCTCATCAAGTCTCCACCATCCTCCCACTCAACTCTTTCGAGAGAAACCTTTCCTCGAGAAAGGACCTGATTTAAGAAACAATCCATATTGCTTTCGGATCTGAATTAGGAGGTATACCCAACTGTTTTGGGTTTCCTATGAAGATGCATTTTATCCGCTTTGGGTTCGAGCTTAATCCTGAAACTTTTTCACATAAGCGTCGCAGCCCCAAACCTTTAAGAAACGACAACTTAGGTTTCTCTAAACCATAATTCATATGGTGTCATCTCATCGGAATTACGTGGTGCCCTATTTAAAGTGAATGTGGTTGTCTCTAATGCCTAACCCATGAACGATAGTGGTAATTCGATAAGAGACATCATGGTACGCACCATATCCAATAGGGTGCAACTATGATGTTCGGACACACCATCACATTATGGTGTTCCAGGCGGTATTAATTGCAAAACAATTTCCACAATGTCTTAATTGTGTGCCAAAACTCGTAACTCAGATATTCATCTCTATGATCATATCATAGACATTTTATCCTCTTGTCACAATGATCTGCTACTTCACTCTGAAATTACTTGAACCATTCAATAATTCAGACTTGTGTTTCATCAAGTAAATAT
>NW_021294299.1:0-1488 GCF_002162155.2 Triticum dicoccoides | reverse complement strand
CGGTAACTAGATTAACTGCAAAAACGGCCTCCGACAGGGTGACCCCATCTCACCCTACCTATTCATCATCGTTGCTGATCTTCTGCAGCAAATGATACAACAAGACTGCAATCTATCACACCTTAGCCACCCGCTTTTCTCACATCTCCCGCCAACTGTCCTACAATACGCTGATGACACCCTAATCATCGCTAAAGCATCAAATGACGGCGCCCAACAGTTAAAAAACATTCTACAGGACTTCGCTCGGGCAACTGGCCTCTCTATCAACTTCACCAAAACAACGTTAGTGCCTATGCATGTCGCACCTATACTGTCGGCATCCATTGCATCTACCATGCAATGCACAACCTCCTCCTTCCCACAGATCTATTTAGGCCTACCCTTAGCACCCACTCGCCTGCCTTCAAACGCCTTCCTACCCATCATCGAACGATGTCGAAAATTCTTAACAGGTTGGCGGGCAAAGCTCCTCTCCAAAGGAGACAGGCTGATATTACTATCTGCAGTCCTAGATTCAATCTTGGTCTATTTTATGACTGTCTTCCTCATTTCCAAAAGCGTTCTTAAAACCCTCGATTCCATTAGACGTGCTCTCTTCTGGGCTGCAGAAGAAACTTGTACTGGTGCTCAATGTCTAGTTGCCTGGAAAAATGTCTGTAAACCAAAAATGTGTGGTGGTCTAGGCCTAAAAAACCTGCATAAACAGAACAAATGCTTGCTCATGAAATTCGCTGTCAAAGCTCTTAATCCAGAACAATCTCCATGGCTTGACTGGATCACTTTGCAACACCCAAATGCCCTCCTCACCCCACAAAACAGTCACTCATTTATCTGCCAAACAATAAACCAGCAACTACCAGCCCTCCATGCCATCTCCTTTGTACTCACAAACTCTGGCACCAACACATATTTCTGGTTAGACAAATGGATCCACCAAACACCCCTCGCCACTTTATTCCCATGCCTATACTCTCATACCACTACACCCCTCGCTCGTGTGGCTACTGTTTTTAACTATGGTTTAGATTCAATCCTGCAGAACCGCCTAACCTCTAATGCCACTGCCGAGTTGTGCTCTGTGTTGTCTCTCCTGCAGGATTTCCAGCGGTCGCCTGGACCAGACGAACGCTACCTCTCCGGTGGCTTGTGCTTCTCTACCAAGGCCGCCTACTCACTGTCCATGGGTGACTCCACCGAGCATGATATGCACTCCATCCCCATCTGGTCCTCATGCGTCCCAACAAGAGTGAAGATTTTTGCATGGTTATTGTTCAGGGATCGATTAAACACCAAGTGCAACCTACTCCGCAAGCACATGGTCTCTGATGCGCTATGTCCCCGCTGTGGTTTTGATGGTGAAAACCGATTACACTTGTTCTTGGCCTGCCCGCTCGCTCAGAGGATCTGGCATAGGGTAGGCCTATCACCCTCGGCAAACATCAACGAACTCTGGGACTGCAGCCTACCTTTCCAACTGAATGCGCC
>NW_021294298.1:0-1198 GCF_002162155.2 Triticum dicoccoides | reverse complement strand
TGCGTTTATGTGCCGGTCAGCACCACTCACAGTTTTTGTCGATTCTGCCCCGTTTCATGGCCTATTACTCACTGTTTTGATGTCTCGGAGTGATTTCCATGATTAAGGAACCCCAGGGTGCGTTTAAGTGTCGGTCATCAGCACTCACTATTTTGGCCGATTCTGGTCCGTTTCGTGTACTATTACTCACTGTTTTGGGGTCCCAGAGCGATTTCCACGATTGACGATCCCCGGGGTGCGTTTACGTGTCCGTCGTCAACACTCAAAGTTTTGACCAATTCTGACCCGTTTCGTGGACTATTACTCGTCGTTTTGGTGTACCGAAGCGATTTCCATAGTCGTTGAACCCCGAGGTGCGCTTACGTGTCGGTCATCAACACTCGCAGTTTTGGCCAATTCTGGCCTATTTCATGGCCTATTACTCACTGTTTTGGGGTCCTAAAGAGATTTCCATGGTTGTCGAACCCCAAGTTGTGCTTACGTGTTGGTCGTCAAGAATCGCAGTCTGGGCCGATTTTGGCCCATTTCTTGGACTATTACTCAGTTTTGGATTCCCGAAGTGATTTCCACGATTGACGAACCCCTGGGTGCGTTTACGTGTCGGTCATCAGCACTCACAATTTTGGCCGATTTTGGTCTGTTTCGTGCACTATTACTCACCGTTTTGGGGACCCAGAGCGATTTCCATGATTGACGATCCCCAGGTTGAGTTTACGTGTCCGTCGTCAACACTCAAAGTTTTGGCCAATTCTGACCCGTTTAGTGGACTATTACTCACCGTTTTGGTGTCCCGAAGTGATTTCCATAGTTGTTGAATCCCAAGGTGCGCTTACGTGTCGGTCATCAACACTCGCAGTTTGGCCGATTCTGGGCTCTTTCATGGACTATTACTCACTGTTTTGGGGTCCCGAAGTAATTTTCATGGACTATGTGTTGGTCGTCAAGACTCGCAGTCTGGGCCGATTCTAGCCCGTTTCGTGGACTATTACTCACTGTCTTGTGGTCCCGAAGTGATTTCCACGATTAACGAACTTAACCCCGGGGTGCGTTTATGTGCCGGTCAGCACCACTCACAGTTTTTGTCGATTCTGCCCCGTTTCATGGCCTATTACTCACTGTTTTGATGTCTCGGAGTGATTTCCATGATTAAGGAACCCCAGGGTGCGTTTAAGTGTCGGTCATCAGCACTCACTATTTT
>NW_021294297.1:0-1115 GCF_002162155.2 Triticum dicoccoides | reverse complement strand
AGTGGACTCGTGTACGCAAAACCATTTCAAGTTGGAGTCTCGTAGGTTAGCCTAGCCAAGAGTCAGAGCTGGCTTGCTGCAACAACTCCACCAACCCTTCTTGATAATATGCATGTATGTAGGATCTGATGTAAGTCTTGCTGAGTACCTTTGTACTCATGTTGCTATAATTTACATTTTTACAGAAGACGCTGCAACCCCTTCTGATGGGTTCTACGTAGACGTTGACATCAATGAGTAGGCTAAGGCCCAGGTGGTGATCCTGAGCTTGTGAAGGACCTCGTAGTATAGCTAGGCTTTCCAAGCCTCTTCTATTTTTCTAGTTGTCTGTACTCAGACAAGTTACTTCCGCTGCTAGTTTGTATGACTGTATGACTTGAATGCTGGGTCGTGTGACCCGTACCTTTGTGTATGATATGTATGGCTCTCTGAGCCTTAAATAAAGTACTTGTGTCGTAGAGTCATGTTGTGATGCCTTGTTGTATTTGCACATATCGAGCATATTGTGTGTATGATTGAAATGCTTGGTATGTGTGGGATCTGACTATCTAGTTGTTTATCTTTAGTAGCCTCTCTTACCGGGAAATGTCTCCTAGTGTTACCGCTGAGCCATGGTAGCTTGCTACTGCTCTGGAACACTTAGGCTGGCCGGCATGTGTCCTTCTTCGTTCCGGTGTCTGTCCCTTCGAGGAAATGTCACGCATTGAGTACCGGAGTCCTGTTAGCCCGCTACAGCCCGGTTTACCGGAGTCCTGCTAGCCCAGTGCTACAGCCCGGACCCACTTGCTGATGACCGACACGTTTGAAGCTGGGTCATGGATGCCTGTCCCTGTAAGTCTGTGCCACTTTGGGTTTACGACTAGTCATGTCAGCCCGGGCTCCTTATCATATGGATGCTAGCGACACTATCATATACGTGAGCCAAAAGGCGCAAACGGTCCCGGGCAAAGGTAAGGCGACACCCGTGGGGATACCGTGCGTGAGGCCGCAAAGTGATATGAGGTGTTACCGGCTAGATCGATGTGACATCGAGTCGGGGTCCTGACAGCGTTGGTATCAGAGCCGGACTGCCTGTAGGTTCTCCAAGCCAAACTGGTCGATGTTGAGTCTAGAAA
>NW_021294296.1:0-1979 GCF_002162155.2 Triticum dicoccoides | reverse complement strand
TCCTAGGAGGGGAAGGCACCTCCTAGGTGCCTTGGGGGGGAGGGAAACCCCCCTTGGCCGCCGCACCCCCTAGGAGATTGGATCTCCTAGGGCCGGCCACCCCCCCTTGGCCCTCCTATATATAGTGGGGGAGAGGAGGGACTTCATACCTGAACGCCTTGGCCTTTGGTTGCCTCCTTCTCCCTCCCCAACACCTCCTCCACCTCCATAGTGCTTAGCGAAGCTCTGCCGGAGTACTGCAGCTCCATCAACACCACGCCGTCGTGCTGCTGCTGGTGCCATCTCCCTCAACCTCTCCTCCCTCCCTTGCTGGATCAAGAAGGAGGAGACGTGGCTGTTCCGTACGTGTGTTGAACGCGGAGGTGCCGTCCGTTCGGCGCTGGTCATCGGTGATTTGGATCACGTCGAGTACGACTACATCATCACCGTTCTTTTGAACGCTTCCGCTCGCGATCTACAAAGGTATGTAGTTGCATCTAATCACTCGTTGCTAGATGAACTCCTAGATGATCTTGGTGAAACGAGTAGGAAAATTTTTGTTTTCTGCAACGTTCCCCAACATTTTTTGACCTGTTTCCAGTTTTTGGGTCCGGGCAGTCGAAAAAAAAATTTGGTCGAAAAAAAAAAATTTCGTGCCCATCCTGTCAGTTTGACCTAGGAAGAGTTTTGAGACACTCGCCATTATAGTGATTTTTCGCAAAAAAAAAGCAGCGCAAAAAAAAAGAGTGCAAAAAAAAAAGAGCGAAATTTTTTTTCCAGAGTGTGCTTTTCCCTTGTTTACGTGCCGCGCCGTGATTTTGTTGGTGTTCTAGGCTCGCGTCTCTAGCACAGTCTAGCCTAGGACCAGCACAGTACCGTCGTTGAGCGTTTATTCAACTTTGCATCTCTGAATTGATTATTGCTGACCCTTTTTGCTACCATACTATAAGCCTTCCCAGCTCCACATACATCTACGTCGTGTGTTTGACTCTCCCTGGTAATCGCTCTATCCAAGCTTTGAGAGTTTTTGACTACAACGGTTGCCGATCACCGCCTGCTGCTGGGTAAGAACTGGTAAGAATTTGAGATTTGCTTGACGGATTTGTGATACACCACCACCACTTCTTAGTAGTCTGTAGGATCATATTCTTGTGTGTTTCTATTGCTGCTAACCATGCCAGGATCACAAGCCGACGAGATTGACTGGGAGAACTTATCGAAAAAGGAGCTTCATGATAAGTTTCAGCAAATGATGACTGAACAGGTACAAGATGTGTTGAACAATTTTGAAGAGGCCATGGAGAAGATCACTGGCCTTGAGAAGACGTTCGAAACAAAGCTCGATAACAGATTTAATGAACTGCTTGCGCGTCTTCCACCACCGGCTGCACCTGTCGCACCTCTGCAACAACAACAACTACGCCCCCTTCCGAATCAGTATGGACGAGCACAGCGTGTTCCTATTGTGCCAGGACAAAATTCTGGTGCCGTTGTTACTGCTGTTGGTGCTTCTTTGGCTCCTGCTACTGCTCCTGCTGGTACCCAGGAGGATGATGAGTATGCGGGCGCTTATGAGGATGAGGTTGATCAAAATCAGATCTACGAGCAGCCACCAGCACCACCACCAGCAGGTCGACCTCAGGTATATATTCGTAATGGTAGGCCTACACCACCACCTCAGGTACGCGATGATGTCCATATTCCTAAACTGAAATTGAATATTCCACCATTTGAGGGTAGATATGTTCCTGATATATATCTTACTTGGGAGTTAGAAACTGAACAACGATTTACATGTTTACAATATCCTGAGGAGAGACGAGTTGCTGCTGCTGTTTGTGCTTTCACTAGTTTTGCATGTGTATGGTGGTCTGAACATTGTAGATTATATCCTATTCCAACTACTTGGGCTGCTTTGAAAACTGCTATGCGTACGCGTTGGGTTCCACCATATTATCAACGTGAATTGCTTCAAAAATTGCAGCGTTTAAGACAAGGAA
>NW_021294295.1:0-1059 GCF_002162155.2 Triticum dicoccoides | reverse complement strand
TGAAGAACATGGTGGAGATGATTCTGATCATGAGACGCAATACATGGCTCCTGAAGACGCTGACAGGTATGAATGTTTAGTTGCTCAACGTGTTTTGAGTGTGCAGGTCACACAAGCTGAGCAAAATCAGAGGCACAATTTGTTCCATACCAAGGGAGTTGTGAAGGAACGTTCTGTGCGCGTCATCATAGACGGAGGGAGCTGCAACAACTTGGCTAGCATGGAGATGGTGGAGAAGCTTTCTCTCACCACAAGACCACATCCACATCCTTACTACATCCAATGGTTCAATAACAGCGGCAAGGTTAAGGTAACACGTACTGTTCGTGTGCATTTTAGTATCTCTACATATGCTGATTATGTTGATTGTGATGTGGTACCTATGCAAGCATGTTCCTTATTACTTGGTAGACCATGGCAATTTGATAAAAATTCTGTACATCATGGTAGAAACAATCACTATACTCTTGTTCATAAGGATAAAAATATTACTTTGCTTCCTATGACTCCTGATTCCATTTTGAAAGATGATATTAATAGAGCTAATAAAGCACAACAGGAGAAGAATAAGAGTGAAAATCAGATTGTGGCAAAAGAATTTGAGCAACAAATGAAGCCTAATAATAAGCCATGTAGTGTTGCTTCTGAAATTAAATTGAAAAGTGCATGTTTATTTGCCACCAAATCTGATATTGATGAGCTAGATTTCAGCAAATCTGTTTGCTATGCTTTTGTGTGCAAAGAGGCATTATTTTCATTCGAGGACGTGCCTTCCTCTTTGCCTCCTGCTGTCACTAACATTTTGCAGGAGTTCGCTGACGTTTTTCCACAAGACGTGCCACCGGGATTACCGCCTATTCGAGGGATTGAGCATCAGATTGACTTAATTCCCGGTGCTTCACTGCCAAACCGTGCACCATACCGTACCAATCCAGAGGAGACGAAGGAGATTATGCGTCAAGTACAAGAGCTTCTCGACAAAGGTTATATACGCGAATCCCTTAGTCCTTGTGCTGTTCCTATTATTCTAGTGCCGAAAAAGGATGGTACATCACGTAT
>NW_021294294.1:0-2026 GCF_002162155.2 Triticum dicoccoides | reverse complement strand
GTATCATATCTCAAAATCTTCGACTCGACATGTACATCATTTCATTCCATTGCATCATTTGCATTTGAGGTCATCTTGATGTCCAAAATGCTGTTAGAAGGAGGCTTCGTGAGTTAGATTGCAGATCCGTTAGTTCATCATGCACTTTTGTCATTTTTGCTATGTTTAATTCGTGCATGATATGCCTGTGCCCCTTTGGGATGAATTGTTAAGCATTTTGTCTTCTTTCCAGAGGTGCCACCCATGCATTTTTAGGATGTGTGTGTTGTCTTGTGCAAGCTTGCGAAGAGAGGTACCTGAGAATGCAGATTTCAGGGACTTAGTGATTTTCGCTAAGTCTGGGATATTTTAGTTCATGATGCTATATGTCCAGCTTGTTTCCTAGTGATCCGTGCCTCTTTTGAGGATGATCAGTAAGGGAGTTTTGAAATTTATGTTATGCTCTATCCATCCATGTCTTTGTTGGCATTTGTGGAGTGCTCTAGGTTGACTCAATCGAGCTCAACTTTCGCTTCGTTGTTAATTTGGGCAGATCGTCAACTTGTTTGCGATTTTGCCGATGCTACCGTTAGTGTTCCATGCATGCTATGCCTTTGTTCTTGCCATGTGTAGCTAGCACTTTGTGCCTTCTTGCTGGTTATATGCTTTCCTTGCCATGACTTTCACCGTAGCGAGTGCATCGAGCTCGTTTACATGCCTTCGTGAGTTATATTTCAACATGTCTCAGTTTTCACTAAGTCTGAAAACTGATTGTGTTCGAGCGATGTTCGTGAGCTCGGTAGAGTATTTTGCGAACCCTTTTGGCCCCAGGTCACTTTGGGTGTTTTATTAAGCTTGTTGAGTAGCTCCATGCCATGTTCTTACTTGTCATGTTCAGGTTTTCTATCATGTTGTTTTGCTGCTCCGAAGAGAGCACCGTGATCTGAAATTTCAGACTAGTGTTAATTTCACTAAGTCTGAAATCTGTTTTGCATTTGCGTTTTAGCCATGCTTGTTTGAACCTCTTAATGGATGATTTGCCTATGGATCAGTGCTAGTGTTTTGTCAACCATCTTGTGTACTTCTCTGCCATGTATTTTGTTTTCATGTTTGGTGGTTGTAGCATGTTCATTTCGTTGCATTTAGATGCCTACTTGCTGTAAATCGCATACCGGTGTCATATCTTAAAACGCTTGCCATTTCCAAACCGTAGCTCCGATTCCAATGATCTTTATATCGTTTTCAAGCGATTTCATCCCCTCTATCCAGTGGCACACTTGGTTTTCCAAGTTGATGCCAGGTTCATGCATTTTCTGTCATATCTTGCATTTTGCATCCCGCATCGCATCCCGCATAGCATATCGTCATTTCATCATATTGCTTGGTCTTGCCCGTGGTTGATTGTATCCTTGTTGCGTGTTTGTCTTGTTGGGTAGAGCCGGGAGACGAGTTCGCTACCGAGGAGCCCGTTGAGTTTGCTTGTGAGGATCCAGTCAACTCTGACAACTGTGCAGGCAAGATGATCATACCCTCGAAATCACTACTATCTTTGCTATGCTAGTTTGCTCGCTCTTTTGCTTGCCACTGCTACGATACCTACCTTTTTCTTGTCAGCCTCCCAATTGCCATGTTGAACCTCTAACCCACCATTGTCCTAGCAAACCGTTGATTGGCTATGTTACCGCTTTGCTCAGCCCTTCTTATAGCGTTGTTAGTTGCAGGTGAAGATTGGAGCCGTTCCTTGTTGGAACATTTACTTTCTTGTTGGGATATCATTATATTGCTATGTTATCTTAATGCATCTATATACTTGGTAAAGGGTGGAAGGCTCGGCCTCTCGCCTAGTGTTTTGTTCCACTCGTGCCGCCCTAGTTTCCGTCATATCGGTGTTATGTTCCCGGATTGTTGCGTCCCTTACGCGGTTGGGTTATAATGGGAACCCCTTGATAGTTCGCCTTGATTAAAGCTTTTCCAGCAATGCCCAACATTGGTTTTACCATTTGCCACCTAGCCTCTTTTCCCTTGGGTTTCCGGAGCCCGAAGGTCA
>NW_021294293.1:0-1234 GCF_002162155.2 Triticum dicoccoides | reverse complement strand
AGATAAGCCTTCTCGTCAACCTCGAAAGTCATAGCCTTATGTTTTCGGTCATATTGACTCTTTTGACGAGATTGGGCTGTTTTCAACTTTTCACGAACGATACGAACTTGTTCTTCTGCTTCCTGAATCATATCCGGGCCAAAGAATTGTCTTTCCCCGGTCTCTGACCAGTTAAGGGGTGTTCGACACCGTCGTCCATAGAGAACTTCAAAAGGGGCTTTACCCAAGCTAGATTGATAGCTGTTGTTGTAAGCGAATTCGGCAAATGGAAGGCACTTCTCCCAGTCCATTCCGAATGAGATAACAGAGGCTCGAAGCATGTCTTCTAGAATCTGGTTGACGCGTTCCACTTGACCACTCGACTGAGGGTGGAAGGCGGTGCTAAAGGAGAGACGGGTCCCCATAGCATTTTGGAAGCTTTCCCAAAATCGAGAGGTGAAAAGACTTCCTCGATCCGAGTCAATTTCCAAAGGAACACCATGGAGAGACACTATACGGGAGATGTATAAGTCGGCCAGCTGACTAGCGGTTATACTCTCACGAACAGGTAAGAAATGGGCTACTTTGGAAAGACGATCGACAACGACGAAGATAGCATTATTCCCTCTCTTGGTCCTGGGAAAACCGGTAATGAAATCCATACCAATTTTATCCCATTTCCATTCAGGAATAGCTAAGGGTTGAAGGGTGCCAGCAGGCCGTTGATGCTCTGCTTTTACACGACGACAGACGTCGCAATTTGCAATATATTGCGCAATCTCTCTCTTCATCCTAGTCCACCAGAACCTCTGGCGTAGGTCCTGATACATCTTAGTACTACCGGGATGAATGGTGAGAGGAGATTCATGAGCCTCCTTAAGGATCAACTGCCGTAGATGCTGGTTCTTGGGAACCACTAGACGGTTCTCAAAGTACACAACACCATGATCATTTGTGGAGAAACAACTAGCACCTCCGCTAGCAATGTTCTCTTTGATTTTAGATATTCCCTTATCTCGCTTTTGGGCAGCGATGATTTGATCCGTAAGAGTAGGTTTTGCTACCAAGGTGGAAAGAAAACCTTGAGGAACAATGTGAAGGTTAAGCTTCCGAAATTCCTCATGGAGAAGCGGTTGACTTTGTTGTAACATCAGGTTGTTACAATAAGATTTACGACTTAGCGCATCAGCCATGACGTTGGCTTTCCCTGGGGTGTAGGTTATTCCTAAGTCGAAGTCTGTGATCAACTCAACCC
>NW_021294292.1:0-1145 GCF_002162155.2 Triticum dicoccoides | reverse complement strand
ACCGGGATGAATAGTGAGAGGAGATTCATGAGCCTCCTTAAGGATCAACTGCCGTAGATGCTGGTTCTTGGGAACCACTAGACGGTTCTCAAAGTACACAACACCATGATCATTTGTGGAGAAACAACTAGCACCTCCGCTAGCAATGTTCTCCTTGATCTTAGCTATTCCCTTATCTCGCTTCTGGGCGGCAATGATTTGATCCGTAAGAGTAGGTTTCGCCACCAAGGTGGAAAGAAATCCTTGAGGAACAATGTGAAGGTTAAGCTTCCGAAATTCCTCATGGAGAAGCGGTTGACTTTGTTGTAACACCAGATTGTTACAATAAGATTTACGACTTAGCGCATCAGCCATGACGTTGGCTTTCCCTGGGGTGTAGGTTATTCCTAAGTCGAAGTCTGTGATCAATTCAACCCAACGTCTTTGCCTGAGATTCAAATCCGGTTGGGTGAAAATATACTTCAGACTTTGGTGATCAGTGAATATTTCGCAACGATTGCCGAGGAGGTAATGTCGCCAGGTTTTAAGTGCATAGACTACGGCTGCAAGCTCTAGATCATGAGTGGGATAATTCTCCTCATGTGGGTGCAATTGCCGTGAAGCGTAGGCAATTACGTGTCGATCTTGCATGAGAATGCAACCTAGTCCTTGTCGCGAGGCGTCGCAGTAGATAGCAAAGTCCTTAGAAAAGTCTGGCGGTACCAGTACGGGAGCAGAAGTCAGGCGTCTTTTCAGTTCCTGAAAGCTGTGCTCACATTGTGGAGTCCATTCGAACTTTTTATCTTTCTTGAGGAGTTCGGTTAAAGGTTTAGCAACTTTGGAGAAGTTTTCGACAAAGCGACGGCAATAGCTCGCTAAGCCTAGAAAACTCCGAACTTGCTTGACCGATTCAGGTGGAGTCCAATTAAGGACGGCTTGAACTCGCTCAGGGTTAACAGCAATACCTTTACCAGATATTACATGACCCAGATAGGTCACTTCTGACAACCAGAATTCACATTTAGAAAATTTGGCATAAAGGCGATGCTCTCGAAGTTTCTGCAACACTAGCCTTAGATGTTCGGCATGTTCTTCCTCGTTCTTGGAGTAGATGAGTATATCATCGAGGTAAACCACGACGAATTTATCCAAATACTCCATGAAGA
>NW_021294291.1:0-1481 GCF_002162155.2 Triticum dicoccoides | reverse complement strand
GGTATTTTTTTCTTCCATAGTGGCTCGCATGCACATGTATTTAGCATGTCAACAATAATGAAGCCAACTAGAATTATAGATTTACCAAAAATTACTTTAGAGCATATAAGAACTGTTGATCGAGAAAGAGATATTAGGTAGTTCAATGGTCATGGATATTCTTCGAATTTAAAAGGAGCAATGCTATCTTCAATTTCATTTTAAGGATTGTAGAAAAGTTCTCCATTTTATTTCTAACATAGCTGTTCGAAACTACCTGCCTTGGATATTTACCATTATGGGCAATGGATAACACATTGATTTTTACTCTAGGCCAAGAAAAAGACCATGCTCAGGTCCTAGCATGCAACTGACAGATATGCCCAGTAGAGCCCACATGATGCTTGATGGCAGCCCTGATGATTTCGTAAAATGTATTATATGTATCTTTTGTGGTCCTTTTTCATGGGGACATAGAGACAAGTTAGAACTTTGATGCAAATTGTTCAATCTTATTTGAGCTTGTTAAAACTTTTGTAATCCTCTAGAATGCATTGCCATGATTTCTACAAAAAAGCAAAAATAGAATAAAGAAGTTCTCTGAAACTTGATGGTTCTCACTATTTAGAAT
Organism: Triticum dicoccoides; assembly: GCF_002162155.2. NCBI lineage: Eukaryota > Viridiplantae > Streptophyta > Magnoliopsida > Poales > Poaceae > Triticum > Triticum dicoccoides. The sequence goes on along the minus strand of NW_021294291.1, from coordinate 871 downwards.
TTTATTAAATAAATAGTAATGAAGTGGCGCGACCCCATAGTGTTGGAAATAATAGGCTTGATAGTTGTTGATGTTTCGAAGTTTCCATATTATATGCCAAACATTTTCCTTGTGAATCAAATTATGATATCGCATTATGCATGACACCACTGTGGCATTCCATCAGGTGCCACTAATTTCGCTGGCCAACGAGCGATCCTAATGGCGGAAACTCCTGGATTCCGGCTATGAGTTGATTAAACATTTGTAACAGAAATGTTATGATGGGCAAGAGTTTTGGCTATCTTATGGGCTCGCGTTGCAAGCAAAAGATGGAACACTTCTCTGGCTAATAGGAGAGATCGTGATACCGAAGGGAAAAATTGGTAATGGTTACGATTGTCCTTCTTAGCCTACACAGTCCCAAGGACATATACCACCTTTTTGGCCCACTATCCATATTAAGAGATAGATTTTCTGAAATATCAATAACTAAAGTTTGCACTAGTGAGACTTGAGTAGATGGAATGAGTGGGTAGCATCACAAAAACTTTATTTCTATTTGCGTTTGACATCTTTTGGTGCGCACTTTTTACCTTACAAAAACAAAAGTTAAAAAACATAATAAGTGCAATAAGAGGATCACAAGTCTTTTTCAAGCTAGATTAACTTTTGACATGGGGCATAGAAGGTTTTGATGAATCTCTAGAGGTTGGAATATATATAACTGAGCTTGTGTCGCCTTGTATAAATATGAACTATCTTATTTTGAGCTTGTAGGAACAATAAGGATACAAGGCATTGATTGTAAGCTAGACGATGACATATTATTATTATTATTATTATTATTATTATTATTATTATTATTATTATTATTATTATTATTATTATT
>NW_021294290.1:0-1014 GCF_002162155.2 Triticum dicoccoides | reverse complement strand
CTCGGTGTTGCCGTAGTACTGGCTCTCGCCCTCCTTGCGATCACTCCGCTCGCGGGCCAGCTTCCACGACTCCATGTCTGAGAGCGGCCTCTGCAACTTGTCCTCCTGCAACGTCAAACAGAAGTTAGCCATACATAAGAACATGATGGTAAAGAAGAACCAAAATGCATCTTTCATATAGATATACCTTCATGGCCTTGAAGCCCCAGTGGTTCCTGTTTCCTTGGCCGTGTGTCCCGTCTTTTCCACGGTTAGCCCGGGCCTTGATGCTCTTGGCAACAAACTCTGGATCGTCACCGACCCACCTATCCACCAAACACGCCCATCCGTCATGCCTTCCATAGCACCAACGAGGAACAACCTATGCAAATTTTGGAAGCATGACATGTGAGCACGAAACATATAGTTGACTCCTTGAAACAATAAAAAGTCAGTAATAGTTACCATCATGAACTGCTCCCTGCTCATGGTAATTTTGTCCCTCTGTGCTTGAGTTTTGGTCATCTTTTATTGCAGGTAGATGTGGTAGTACTGTGAGACGGCAACCCAACGCACCTCGTACTGCAACTGACGAGCTTTCTTCTTTGCAGACGCAAGTAAGACCACGTCGGCTCTGGCCTTGTGCTCGTCAAGAACTCTATAGAGTTGCTCCAATCATGCATAAACCAGAAGCAAACAAGGCATGAGTTGAGTGATTCAATGATAAACTATGAACGAAACTAAAGACAAGTGATTCAAAATGGAACTTACCCAAAATTTGGTGATCACGGCATATCCCCGTCAGTGTAGATCACGTCAGCGTACTCCTGTCAGACCGTCGGCATAATAATGCCATCGGCATAGGTGGCTATGCCGACGGCCCTGGCGCAGCCGTCGGCATAGATTAGCCGTCGGCGTAGTTTTCCGTCTGACGGCAACGGACTGCGCCGTCAAAACTGTTGGCAGTTCGGGGGGCGACACGTGGCGAAGATATGCCTACGGCAAAGCCGTCGGCATAGATATAAATCTATGCCG
>NW_021294289.1:0-1747 GCF_002162155.2 Triticum dicoccoides | reverse complement strand
AAGCTTAATAGACGTCAGCGACGGAGCGGCGCGCGCCGGGTTGGACTGGTAAGCTCCTGCCTTTTTAGGGAGGTAGCTAGGTCTGCTCACCGGCCGCGTTCGCAACGTGCAGGAGTTCCCGGGGCGATGGCCCATGACCCCTGGGGGCATAGGTTTAGTCCGGCGTGCTTGACCTCTCTATTTAAGCCTAGGTCGGGTTGCGGCGTATTGTTTGGCCGAGGCCGGGCATGACCCTGGAAAGTGTGTCCGGCCGGAGTCAATCGAGCGTGGTGGGTAAGTTGGTGCACCCCTGCAGGGAAGAAAACATCTATCGATAGCCTGTCCTACGGTAACGGACACTTGGAGTTGTATCCCGATCGATACAACTAGAACTGGATACTTGTGATGAGAACTGGATGGAGATGAGGTTTTGATTGTGATGATAATTGGATAGTATGGCTCTGGGATTGCTTTCTCGCAGGGAGTCGAGAAAGGATCTCTGGCCGAGGTTGATAACACCACTGCTACTTACTTTATGCTACTCTACTCCCTCCTGTTGCTGCAAGATGGTGGGTTCGAGAAGATGCTAGTCTTCGATAGGACTAGGCCTTCTCCCTATTCTGGCATTTCTGCAGCCCAGTCCACATATACAGCCTTCCTTTGATAATATTGCATATGTAGTGTAGATCCTTGCTTGCGAGTACTTTGGATGAGTACTCACGGTTGCTTTGCTTCCCCTTTTCCCCCTTCTTTCTTCTTTCTGGTTGTTGCAACCAGATGGTGGAGTCCAGGAGCCAGATGCCACCTTTGACGACGGCTGCTACCCCGAGGGTGCCTACTACCACGTGACGGACGCCGACGACCAAGAGTAGTTAGGAGGCTCCCAGGCAGGAGGCCTTGCCTTTTCGATCGTTGTTGTTTTGTGCTAGCCTTCTTAAGGCAAACTTGTCTAACTCATGTCTGTGCTCAGATATTATTGCTTCCGCTGACTCGTTTGTATTCAAGCTGATGTATTCGAGCCCTCGAGGCCCCTGGCTTGTAATATAAAGCTTGTATTATTTTAATTTGTGTCTAGAGTTGTGTTGTGATATCTTCCCGTGAGTCCTTGATCTTGATCGTACACATTTGCGTGTATGATTAGTGTACGATTGAACCGAGGGCGTCACAAGTTGGTATCAGAGCCGACTGCCTGTAGGTAGCCCCCTTTCCAACTCCTTGGCCGAAGTTGAGTCTAGTCACTGAAAACTGTTTTACTAACTTGGCTGTGTGGCTTACGGGCCCACGTCGCCATATGGGTGGTATTAGCATCTTTTACTCCTCGTCTATACTCTGGGACTCTGAACTCTCTTCTACTCGGGTTAAATGAATTTACTAACATTAGGATCCCGTGACCACATTCACCCCGAAGTTGGATGAAGCCATAGTTATTCCTTAGAATAGCTTTTTGAGTAGTGCACACCCTGTCGTGTTGACTACAGAGTGGAATCCATCGTACCTCCTTCATTATGCATGTTTTCATCATGAATGATCCTTATCTTTGCAAATGCTCAATGCTGAACTACCCCTGTTACATGTTAGCAGGATGGTTAGACCCGCTGGTCGTGGCTGTGGTGCCAACGACCCACCACCGCCAGAATTCTTTACTGGAATGAGGCAACAGTTTGAGTTAACTCGCCAGTTCATGGAAGGAATGATGGCTCAGTTTCCTCGTCCGAACATGAATCAACATCCAACCCGAGTAACTCTGCAGGACTTCATGCGCCTCAAC
>NW_021294288.1:0-1074 GCF_002162155.2 Triticum dicoccoides | reverse complement strand
CTTCAAAAATTCATAACTTTTATTCTGTAACTCCAAATTGGACAAATTATATATGAAAAATGATCAGAAAAATCCAATCTATCCATCTGTACTATTTTCATGCATGATCAAACAAGTTAAATTGATGTTTTAAGCAGAACAAGGAAAAGCACTTTAAAAGGCCATATTTGAATTTGAAATTTGAATCCTTGATTCAAATTTGTTCAAACCCTTCTGGTTTTAGTTGCATTAGCCCAACACACTCATATTGCCATGTTTCATGCATGCATCATATTGTTGCACATTGTTTGGTGATGGTTGTATATCGATGTCCCTTGCGACAGGTTCTGCCTCCGAGGAGTACCGTGATTACCCTAACGAAGAACCGTATCAGTGCATCGAACCATCAGGCAAGCAACCAACCATTTGATCATATCGATACAATCCCATGTTCTCGCCCCTGCTCTCTTTTACTGCATTAAGACAACGCGATTCAAACTGCTGTGTGCTACGGTAGTTGAACCCATTTCCTCTGCATGACCTGTCATTGCCACAGTAACTAGATGAAACTCACTAGCATGTGTAGGAGTTGGTTGAGCCATATGTATGTGTTGTTCCTACCTTGCTATGCCTGCTATGCTTAGAGTCGTGTCAGGTCTGCTTCATCTGGGTGATGGGCTAGAGTGAAATGATTATGTCGGTAATGAGAGTGGTGTGGTGAACACGATTTGGTAAAGGTATCGATGAGAGGCCATGTAGGAGTACATGGTGGGTTGTTTCATTGAAGCCGACCTTAAGCACTGAGATCTGTATGCGTGATTTAAGATACAGCTACTACCATGCATTGGGCCCTGAAATATGACCCCGCTCGACTTCTTATTCACCCTAGCTCTCTGTCCAGGAGTTGCAAGTAGTTTCTGGTGTTTGTAGCCTACTGGAGGCCGTGGACAGCGCTGACCGTAGGGGTGGGCTGTGATGCGGTAGGTACGTGGCCGGGTGTACCGAATACCCGTTAGGTATCTCGGGAACCCTGTTCACATCGTTCGGGGCCGTATGGGAAACCTCGGCCGGACTCCCTGCGGATGGAACCTGAAT
>NW_021294287.1:0-1215 GCF_002162155.2 Triticum dicoccoides | reverse complement strand
CACCCGTCAGCTTTGACCACGCTGACATGGACGTTGACCGACCCCACACGTCAGTATTGACCTGCTGACGTGTCTGTTGACCTGACCCCACCTGTCAGTGAGCTAACAGCCCTGTGTCACTGACGTGTGGCCCCCACACGTCAGGTTTGACCTGGAGGCGCCCAGTTGACCTGCTGACGTCATGATGACGTCAGGCTGGCGCATTAATTCAATTACTGGATTTTTTATAATTCAGGAAATTCCAGAAAATGCCTAAAACTTCAATAAATCATAGAAAATTAACCGTAACTCCAAATTAAATAATTTATATATGAAAAATTATCAGAAAAATTCAAGGAATCCATCTGTACCATTTTCATGCATGTTAGAACAACTTATAGATGCTGTTTAGCACAAATCATATAAAGGGCATTTAAATAATCACATATGGAGTTTGAATTTGAATCTTGTATTCAAACCAACTTCATTTAATCTGTTGCTAGTTGCATTAGCTCAAAACACATTCATTTTGCCATGTCATGATCATGCATCATATTGTGCATTGCATTGATTGTGTTTTTCTGTGTTGCCGGTATTTGTCCCCTCTCGATAGACGCGATACCGATGATGTGATCGTTGACACTGATGAAGACTCAATGTTATCTTCAGAAGTGCCAGGAAAGCAAAACCCCCTTGTTCATTCCGATACAATCCCACCCTCTTGCTCCTGCTCTCCTTTACTGCATTAGGACAACAACGATTCATCTGTTACTTGCTGCGGTAGCTAAACCCCTTTATCCTTTGCATGACCTGTCATTGCCACAGTAAATAGATGAAACCCACTAGCATGAGTAGGAGTTGTTTGAGCCCTGATGTGCCTACTCATTCTTGCTTGTTTGTCATGCCTGCTACTGCTTAGAGTTGAGTCAGGTCTGATTCATCGGGGATGAATCAGAGGCGTGTGAACATGTCCTACTGTGTGTGAGCTAAGTGTGTGAACACGTTTTGGTAAAGGTAGCGGTGAGAGGCCATGTAGGAGTACATGGTGGGTTGTCTCATTGCAGCCGTCCTCAGGAACTGAGTTCTGTGTTTGTGATCCATGATTCAGCTGCTACCACGCATTGGGCCCGAAACCAATGGACCCTCTCGGCTTCTTGATCACCCTTGTCCTCTGTCCAGGAGTTGCAAGTAGTTTCTGGTGTTTGTAGTATGCTGGAGGCCGTGGGCAGCGCTGAC
>NW_021294286.1:0-1031 GCF_002162155.2 Triticum dicoccoides | reverse complement strand
TCACGCCACACACTTCCCCTCGCCCCCTGCACCTCCCCTCTCTTCCCCTGGACCCCGTTCCCTCCTCTGCTTTCCTCCCTGCACGCGCCCGAGCGGAGCTCGTCGTCGCCGACGCCGTTCGCCGTAGCCACCGTGCTCCTCACTGCCACCCGAAGTACCCAGGAGATCCGCCTCGACCACCTCTTCCTCCTCGCCGAGAAGCGCACCGCGGGAGCCCCTGCAACGTCGCCACCGCCGTCTTCTTCAACCTCGGGACCGCCGGCCATCTTCATCAAATTCGTCGGCTCCGGTGCCTCCCCGAGCTCCCCGAGGCCACCGTCGCAACCCCTGTGAGCTACTCTTCCATTCCCCCTCCTCCTCGCGGTCGTTCCCGTACCCTAGCCGCCTTTTCACCGGAGCCGATTGCTCCTCGCCGCCGGCCATGGCGTGGCCGTGGCCACAGCCACCGCAGCTCGCTCCTGAGCCCACCCGCGTGCTCACCGCAACCTCAGGAACCCAAAGCACTTAACCATTCGTCCTCCCGTGCACTGCAGCGCCGATCCCGCGAAACCCCGAGCTCCGGCCGCCGCCTCGGGCTCCATTCCGGCGAACCCCGGCCACCCCCGCACCCCCCGTTGGTCCCCCTAGATGCGCACGGGCGCGGGCTACCTCCTGGTGCCCTTGGCGCGTCGATCCGATGCCCCTAGCGCAAGTCCGGCGTTCCCCCGCCGTGCGGAATGGTCGCCGCCGGCGAAACTCCGGCGACTGCCGATGTGGCACGCCTAATTAGCACTAATGACCACACTAAACACCCCCACAGCCACTGACAGTGGGCCCCACCCCTGGTCAAACCCCAGTCAGCGCTGGGTTTGACCGGGATTAGCTCCTGTGTCACTGACGTGTGGACCCCACACGTCAGGTTTGACCTGGACGGCGCCCGTTGACCTGCTGACGTCATGCCAACGTCATGCTGACGCAATATTCATTTTTTGGAATTTAGTTTATTTTATTATATTCAGAAAATTCCAGAAAATGCCCAAAACTTCTAAAAA
>NW_021294285.1:0-1005 GCF_002162155.2 Triticum dicoccoides | reverse complement strand
TCCTCCCCTCGTCGCCCTGTGGAAAAGCGATCACCGGGTTGTCTGTGGAACTTGGAAGGGTGTGTTTTATTAAGTATCCGGTTCTAGTTGTCATAAGGTCAAGGTACAACTCCAAGTCGTCCTGTTACCGAAGATCACGGCTATTCGAATAGATTAACTTCCCTGCAGGGGTGCACCACATAACCCAACACGCTTGATCCCATTTGGCCGGACACACTTTCCTGGGTCATGCCCGGCCGCGAAAGATCAACACGTCGCAGCCCCACCTAGGCAAAACAGAGAGGCCAGCACGCCGGTCTAAACCTAAGCGCACAGGGGTCTGGGCCCATCGCCCATAGCACACCTGCACGTTGCGTACGCGGCCGAAAGCAGACCTAGCCTAGTGGCATTCCAGTCCAATTCGGCGCGCGCCGCTCCGTCGCTGACGTCTGAAGTGCTTCGGCAGATACCACGACGTCGGGATACCCATAACTACTCCCACGTAGATGGTTAGTGCGTATAGGCTCGTAGCCAGACTCAGATCAAATACCAAGATCTCGTTAAGCGTGTTAAGTATCCGCGAATGCCGAACAAGGCCAGGCCCACCTGTCTCCTAGGTGGTCTCAACCTGCCCTGTCGCTCCGCCACAAAGTAACAGTCGAGGGCCGTCGGGAACCCAGGCCCACCTCTACCGGGATGGAGCCACCTGCCCCCTTCAGCCCCCAACTCCGAACAGTATCACAGGTAATGTAACAGTGTAAAGTATATAGTATATGCCCGTGATCACCTCCCGAGTGATCACGGCCCAATAGTATAGCAAGGCAGACTGACAAGAATGTAGGGCCAATAATGATAAACTAGCATACTATACTAAGCATTTAGGATTGCGGGTAAGGTATCAATGACTGTAGCAGCAATGTCAGGCTATGCATCAGAATAGGATTAACGGAAAGCAGTAACATGCTACACTACTCTAATGCAAGCAGTATAGAGGAGAATAGGCGATATCTGGTGATCAAGGGGGGG
>NW_021294284.1:0-1023 GCF_002162155.2 Triticum dicoccoides | reverse complement strand
TGTGGGGACCCCGACTCGCAAGTCGTGATCACCGAATGCACGTGTACAGTGATCCCAGAGATCAATGCTCACTGAACACACAGAAGCTGAATAACAAGAGTCTTACATCCATACATACCGTCTTACACAAATAGTGACCAACATGGTCAAGTCTTACATCGATAAAGCCTTAAGGGCTGAACATCAAATGAAACATAGCAGCGGAAATCGTCGTCGATAAGTAGAACCCATGCCATCTGCCTTAACCCTACAGGCAATCTGACTGGGAACGTCCTAGTTCGCATGATCGTCTCCAAAGAACTCTTCTTCGAACTCCGGTTCTCCCATGCCTGGTCAATTAAATAACCAGTGGCAAGCCAATGAGTACTTTGAATGTACTCGCAAGCAACCCATGATTTGGTTCAAGGTACAGTAATGCATGACATAGGTAAAGTTTTGCATAAAGCTAGTTTTGAGTGCAGGATATGTTCAACATCCTATAAAGCATGCATCAAGAGAATTCAAGTATCCATAAGAACTGGTCACAGATATCAACATAAATAGAAAGGGGCACCAACCCATTTATCATAAACAGAGAGGGCACCAACCCATCTCAATCGTGTCAAGTCCTCTGACTTGATCCAAGACAACACCATCATCTCACACTCACCGGGTTTGGAAACAAGTGGACGTAGCCCAAGAGCGGTTACCCAACTGTCCTTGACCGTGGACACGGCTATTCGAATAGTTTTACACTCTGCAGAGGTTGCACACTTTACCCACTAGATCCGGGGAACTTCCGTGTCATCCACGACCCGCGGTACCTCAAGTACCCGGGGTAAGCACCCGATCACTACCTTTCCCTAGACGGCACTAACATGGAGTCCACTCGATTGGTAGTAACCCCCGTGCCGAACATTTCACATCATAAAGTTGTGGAGCCTCGCTCCCATTTTCATCACATACCACAAGCACGGGGTACCAACGGTGTGTCCGGTGCCCTGTGAAAACAGTCATGGCCGCCCTACCTGGCACGACCCCGTC
>NW_021294283.1:0-1338 GCF_002162155.2 Triticum dicoccoides | reverse complement strand
GCTGCTCTTAGTGCTCCCCATGTCTAGCAGGTGCTGCCCAGCCTCTCCATTTGCTCACTGATGCACCGTAGCGACGCGCCCGAGCACCACCGAACACCATCGCCGCCAAAGCTCGTCGCCGGCATGAGTTCCGGCGACCCCACGACCTCCCACTCGGTCCTCTGGATGCGCGGGAGCAAGGGCCATCCCCTGGTGCCCTCAGCGCGCCAAACTGACGCCTCTAGCGCAAGTCCGGCGTGCCCCGCCGTGTTCTGTGGTCGCCGTCGGCTGGTCTCCGGCGTGCTGACGTGGCGTCGTCGTTAGGGGCTAATGACCCTGCTAACTAACCCTGTGACACTGACAGCGGGCCCCGTAGCGGGTCAAAGCCCGAGTCAACGCGGGATTAGCCCCTGTGTCACTGACGTGTGGACCCCACACGTCAGGTTTGACCTGAGCCGGCCCCTGTTGACTTGCTGACGTCATGCCAACGTCATGCTGACGCAGTAATGTTTTCTGGATTTAATTTAATTCTGAAATTCCAGAAAATGAATATAAACTTCTAAAATTCATAGAAAATTAACCGTAACTCCAAATTAAATAATTTATATATGAAAAATTATCAGAAAAATTCAAGGAATCCATCTGTACCATTTTCATGCATGTTAGAACAACTTATAGCTGGTGTTTAGCACAAATCAAATAAAGGGCATTTAAATAATCACATATGGAGTTTGAATTTGAATCTTGTATTCAAACCAACTTCATTTAATCTGTTGCTAGTTGCATTGGCTCAAAACACATTCATTTTGCCATGTCATGATCATGCATCATATTGTGCATTGCATTGATTGTGTTCCCTTCTGTGTTGCCGGTATTTGTCCCCTCTCGATAGACGTGATACCGATGATGTGATCGTTGACACTGATGAAGACTCAATGTTATCTTCAAAAGTGCCAGGCAAGCAAAACCCCCTTGTTCATTCCGATACAATCCTACTTTCTCGCTCCTGCTCTCTTTTACTGCATTAGGACAACACCGATTCATCTGTTACTTGCTGCGGTAGCTGAACCCCTTTATCCTCTGCATGACCTGTCATTCCACAGTAAATAGATGAAACCCACTAGCATGAGTAGGAGTTGTTTGAGCCCTGTTGTGCCTACTCATTCATGCTTGTTTGTCATGCCTGCTACTGCTTAGAGTTGAGTCGGGTCTGAATCATCGGGGATGAATCAGAGGTGTGTGAACATGTCCTACGGTGTGTGAGCTAAGCGTGTGAACACGATTTGGTAAAGGTAGCGGTGAGAGGCCATGTAGGAGTACATGGTGGGTTGTCTCATTGCAGCCGTCCTCAGGAACTGA
>NW_021294282.1:0-706 GCF_002162155.2 Triticum dicoccoides | reverse complement strand
GGGGCCGGTGGGCGGCGGGCGGTGGCCGGTGGGCGGCGGGCGGCGGGCGGCGGTCGGTGGGCGGGGGTTGGCGGCCGAAGCAACCAGTAGGGGCCGCTCGCCTTGCCCACGACCTCGCTGCAGGTGACCTCGCCCACGGCCTTGCGGCGGAAGCAACCAGCAGGGGCAGAGGCGGGGGCGGGGGCGGGGCCCACGATAGGAACGGCGACCTCGCCCTCATGTCGCCCACGCGTGGGGGACTCGCCGCCGGCGAGCATGGGGGAGTCGCCACCGCCGCAAGCAGACCTCGCCCACGTATGCACCCCTCTCCTTCCCCCTCCTCTTCCCCCTCTCCTCTCTTTTGATGTCAATGATTTGATGTAGATTTGTTAGGAGAATCTTCAGAGTGATTTGATGTAGGTTTGTTGTAAGCTTGGAAAAATCTCTTGGAAATGTCATTGATGAATTTGGTAGAAATTGTGAAGAGAATTTCTGTTGATGAAATTATTAGGAGAATTGTTGTTGATGAAATTGTTAAGAATTCTTTTGGAATTCAGTCAATTGTTACTGGTAAATTATGTTGTCAGCAATCAATAGAACAGAGCTCGAGTTGGTCTTTCCCTGAAACAGGATCCTGGGGTTGATGTAGATTTGATGTTACACCTCTGAAATTTCAGCCTCAAATCCGTGAAAGGACCTGAATATTGATGTAGATTAGATGTAAACT
>NW_021294281.1:0-2006 GCF_002162155.2 Triticum dicoccoides | reverse complement strand
GGATTGGCCGAAACTATGAGTGTTGACGACGGACATGCAAACGCACCCTGGGATTATCAATTGTGAAAATCGCTCCGGGACCCCAAAACGGTGAGTAATAGTCCACAAAACGGACAAGAATTGGCCAAAATTGTGAGTGGTTATGACCGACACATAAACGCAACCCGTGGTTCGTCAATCGCCGAAATCACTAAGGGACCTGAAAACTGAGTAATAGTCCAAGAAACGGGCCTGAATCGGCCCGCGAGTTTCGACGACCAACACGTAAGCACACATTGGGGTTCAACAACCATAGAAATCGCTTTGGGACCCCAAAACGGTGAGTAAAAGTCATGAAACGGGCTAGAATCGGCCAAAACTGCGAGTGTTGATGACCGACACGTAAGAGCACCTTGGGGTTCAACAACTATGCAAATCGCTTTGGGCCCCCGAAAGGGTAAGTAATAGTCCACAAAACGTGTCAGAATTGGCAAAACTGTGAGTGTTGACGACAGACGCGTAAACACACCCGGGGGATTGTCAATCATGGAAATCGCTCTCGGACCCCAAAACGGCGAGTAATAGTCAACGAAACGGACCAGAATTGGCAAAAATTGTGAGTGTTGATGACCGACACGTAAACGCACCTTGGAGTTCACAAATCATGGAAATCACACTGAGACCCCAAAACAGTGAGTAATAGTCCACGAAACGGTCAGAATTCACCAAAACTGTGAGTATTGACACCGGACATGCAAACACACCATAGGGATCGTCAATCGTGAAAATCCCTCCGGGACCCTAAAACGGGCCAGAATCGTGAGTAATAGTCCACGAAACGGACCAGAATTAGCCAAAATTGTGTGTGTTGATGACCGACACATAAGCACACCTTGGGGTTCGACAACCATGGAAATCGCTTTGGGACCCCAAAATGGTGAGCAATAGTCCACGAAACGGGTCAGACTCGACAAAAACCGTGAGTATTGATGACCGACACGTAAGCGCACCTTGGGGTTCAACAACTATGCAAATCGCTTCGGTACCCCAAAACGGTTAGTAATAGTACACGAAATGGGTTAGGATATGCCGAAACAATGAGTGTTGACGACGGACATGCAAACGCATCCTGGGATTTTAAATTGTGAAAATCGCTCTGGGACCCCAAAACGGTGAGTAATAGTCCACAAAACGGACAAGAATTGGCCAAAATTGTGAGTGGTTATGACCGACACATAAACGCAACCCGTGGTTCGTCAAACACCGAAATCACTAAGGGACCCGAAAACTGAGTAATAGTCCAAGAAACGGGCCTGAATCGGCCCAAACCGCGAGTTTCGACGACCAACACGTAAGCACACATTGGGGTTCAACAACCATGGAAATCGCTTTGGGACCCCAAAACGGTGAGTAAAAGTCATGAAACGGGCTAGAATCGGCCAAAACTGCGAGTGTTGATGACCGCCACGTAAGAGCACCTTGGGGTTCAACAACTATGCAAATCGCTTTGGGCCCCCGAAAGGGTAAGTAATAGTCCACAAAACGTGTCAGAATTGGCAAAACTGTGAGTGTTGACGACAGACGCGTAAACGCACCCGGGGGATTGTCAATCATGGAAATCGCTCTCGGACCCCAAAACGGCGAGTAATAGTCAACGAAACGGACCAGAATTGGCAAAAATTGTGAGTGTTGATGACCGACACGTAAACGCACCTCGGAGTTCACAAATCGCGGAAATCACTCCGAGACCCCAAAACAGTGAGTAATAGTCCACGAAACGGTCAGAATTCACCAAAACTATGAGTATTGACACCGGACATGCAAACACACCATAGGGATCGTCAATCGTGAAAATCGCTCCGGGACCCTAAAACGGGCCAGAATCGTGAGTAATAGTCCACGAAACGGACCAGAATTAGCCAAAATTGTGAGTGTTGATGACCGACACATAAGCACACCTTGGGGTTCGACAACCATGGAAATCGCTTTGGGACCCCAAAATGGTGAGCAATAGTCCACGAAACGGG
>NW_021294280.1:0-777 GCF_002162155.2 Triticum dicoccoides | reverse complement strand
GGGGCCATAACGGGTCTGGTCGCTAGTGGTTGCGGGCGCAACGCACGACCCGAACGGGCGCACGCCCAGGTGCAGGCGGACCCGGGAGGGTACGGGAACAGGGGAGGCCGGTGGCCACGGCGTGGCCATGGCCGGAGCGGGGCGAGGCCGCGGTGGTGCGCGCGGCAGCCGGAGGCGACGCCGGAGTGGGGCCGCGCGAACGGGCGCCGGCAGGGAGCGCTGAGCGCAGCCAGGGGACGAGGCCGCGGCGAGGCGCGCGGGCACACAGCAGGTGCGAGCGCTCCGGGCAGGAGCAGCACGGCGGGCAGCTCAAGCGAGGGCAGGGGCGCGGTCTACGGCGACGTAAGCAGGGGAGAAGAGGGGGGCAGAAGGTGCTCACATCGGAGCATGTAGGGGGCCCAAGGGAGCCAGAGGAACCTGCCGGCGAGGTCCAGCGGCCGGACGGCCGGCAGGCGCGAGGGCGATGCAGAGATGCGGGTTGCGGGAGGCCTTCGTGTGGAGGAAGAGGAGTCGCAGGGACGGCCTCGGCGATGTCCAGGCGGCGACGATGATCTGCGTGGCGATGTGGCTCCGGCGACGGAGGTGCGAGGAGGTGGACGGCGAGGCGGCGACAAGGTCCGGCGAGGTCGAGGCAGCGGCGTCGCAGCGAGGCGGCACCGGGTCGAGGCCGCGGCTTCCGGCGGGTTGGTGACGAAGCTCCGTGCGTCGGGGGCGACGGGGTCACCGGGATCGGGGGGGGCGAGCGCCCCGATCCAGATCGGGTCCTCAGGGGGGAAA
>NW_021294279.1:0-1362 GCF_002162155.2 Triticum dicoccoides | reverse complement strand
CAGGACCTCCTCGCCCTTCTCCTCGCCGCATCGCCCGATCCCCTCGCCTCCGCCCCTTCCTCCCCGCAGCGCCCGAACCCTCCTCTCGAGCACGCCTCTCATGGTGCCCGCATCAGCCGGCCCCCTTCCTCTCCTCCTCCATGGCGTCTCCCCTTCTCGAGCGCCCCCGCGACCACGCCCCTGCCGAACCCAGCGCCAGGCCCCCGCTCCTCCCTCCTCACGCGATCCCCTCTCCTGTTCCCCTCGCCGCCTCCTCCCTCCACCTCGCGCCTGGTCTCCATGGCGTCCCCGTCGCCCGAGCGCCCGAGGAGAGGAGCTCCTCGAGCACCCGTGCCCGCAGCCATCATCCTCCTACGCCTCAAGTCCCGCGTCGCCAAGCCGTCTCCCTGCCCTCGAATCCGTCCAGTTCTGCCGTCCGCCGTGGCCGTGGAGCTCGTCGGTGTCGTCTTCGTGCCGTCCAGCCCCGGCGACCCCTCCTGGACCTGCTGCTGCCGCCAAGTCCCGCCTGCCGGAGTCCCTGCACCGGCGCCGAGGCCCAGCGAGCCCCTGCTTGCTGCTCCGACTCCCTGCCCGAGCTTCGTTTTTCATCATGGACGTGGGGGAGCTGCTGAACCTCGCCATGGTTCTGTCCTTGGATTCGTTAAGACCGCCAAGACCCATACCTGGATCGTCAAGTTCGACTACACGAAACCGCCAAGTACCACTACGATTGCGGACGCCAAGACCGGACCAACAAGTACCCCGATGACCGTCGAGACCGCCAAGTTCCACTATCGCCGACATGTACGACTACACCACGGTCACACGTGAACGACTACATGGATACGACAAGTTCCTCTCCGAAACGTGTACCTCTATCGACGACCCAGGACATCTACGAAACGAACGTGTACAACTACCGTCGCCGTGTACAACGACTTTCACTACGCCGTGTACGACTACTTCCCACGACGACCCGTGAACGACTACCTCCACTACGGCCCGTGAACGACTACTTCCTCTACGAAACGCGTTCCGCCCCGAATGCACGCTTCGAAGGTATAACCGCCGAGAACGACCGCCGTGGAACGAATGCTTTGTTGTATGAGATGCACCGTTTGCACCGTGTTCGAATTGTCACTCGTTTTCCATGCCACTAACCCGTGGGAACCCGGTAGTCGGGAGCACCCCACCATCTCTAGCATGTTGCGCACATCCGCACGCCTCCTTTTGCACCGGTATCTCCATGAGTTACCGGGACCGGAATGTTGCCGTGGCACCATTTTTGTTTCGCCGCCGTGGCACCCTTTTTGTTCCGCCATGGTGACCAAATGCTTCATAACATGCTCATGTCAACATTTTCATAAAATTGCATAAAACTTG
>NW_021294278.1:0-1028 GCF_002162155.2 Triticum dicoccoides | reverse complement strand
AAATCACTACAAAATGAACTCTGAAAATGTTGAAACTTGGCATGGTATCATAATTTCACCCGCATAGCATGTGCGAAAGAGTAGAGAGTGTCACGGCAAAAACTGGACGCACTTCGTGTACAAACTGGACAAACTCTTTCGGAGTATCAGGGTTTCGGACGAGAACTCATCTGTTAGACGGCCACTTCAATGTTTATTAAACTTATTTGAACTCCAGACTTCTTTTGTGTTCAGTATGCAGCATTCAAAGCGACATTATCAATTTCCAACATGTTCTGACATCATTTGTTGTTTTTTGGTCATTTACCTAATTGTTTAGAGAGCTAAATGACCGTGAAATTGAAAATCACTACAAAATGAATTTGGAAAATGTTGAAACTTGGCATGGTATCATCATTTCATCCGCATAGCATGTACGAAAGAGTAGAGACGGTCACGGCAAAAACTGGACGCACTTCATGTACAAACTGGACAAACTCTTTCGGAGTATCAGGGTTTCGAACGAGAACTCATCTGTTACACGGGAACTTCAATGTTTTTTAAACTTATTTGAACTCCAGACTTCTTTTGTGTTCAGTATGCAGCATTCAAAGCAACGTCATCAATTCCCAACATGTTCTGACATCATTTGTTGTTTTTCGGTCATTTACCTAATTGTTTAGAGAGCTAAATGACCGTGAAATTGAAAATCACTACAAAATAAATTCTGAAAATGTTGAAACTTGGCATGGTATCATCATTTCACCCGCATAGCATGTGCAAAAGAGTAGAGAGGGTCACGGCAAAAACTGGACGCACTTCGTGTACAAACTGGATAAACTCTTTCGGAGTATCAAGGATTCGGACGAGAACTCATCTGTTACACGGGCACTTCAATGTTTTTTAAACTTATTTGAACTCCGGACTTCTTTTGTGTTCAGTAAGCAGCATTCAAAGCGACATCATCAATTTCCAACATGTTCTAACATCATTTGTTGTTTTTCGGTCATTTACCTAATTGTTTAGGGAGCTAAATGACCGTGAAATTG
>NW_021294277.1:0-2064 GCF_002162155.2 Triticum dicoccoides | reverse complement strand
TCACAAAGTCCAGAGGAGCAAATCCTATACGACGCCTTGAGCCCTAGTTTCTTCATTACTAGTGGTTGGGGCGTCACCTTATAGCGTCGCTTGAGAAAAAGTTGTGCGCATGTTTTTATTAAAAAAAATACATGAAGTCCTAACCTTCATCTGGAAAAATATTTTAAAAAATCCTCACCTTCGTCTAAAAAAATAAGTAAAAACGAAAAGAAAAAAAACACCAATGCAGCATACTAGCGAGCGCCACTTTGCGTAGCCCTTCATTTAAAAAAAATATGAAGTCATCACCTTTCTAAAAAAGAAAAAAACATTTAAAATATTTCTAACCTCAATCTAAAAATAATGTCCCAAAAGCTTTTTCACTGCGCGCTTCGCGCGATGCTTAATGGGTTTAATTTGCAAACGGCTCTGCCCTCTATGTTCTTGATCTAAATGGGCTGGCCCAAACACCCACAGAAAACTCCCATCTCCCGGTTCTAAGAAGCTCCCCAACTGTTTTTTTTTCTTCTATAAAAACTGTTTCTTTTTTTGAATCAGTTTTTGTTTAGTTTTTCCCCTTTTTTGTTTATTTTCTTTAATCTTTATTTTTTTTATTTTTTGTCCAAAATGCACGATCTTTTTCAAATGCAATGATTTTTTTTATCAAAATCAATGAACTCTTTTCAAATCAATGAGGTTTTTTCAAATTTGATGTATTTTTCATCGATGAACTTTTCAAATTTGATGAAAATTTTAAAATTTGATGAACTTCTTTTTCCAAAACTGATGAATTATTCTCAAATTTGATGTTGTTTTTCAAATTTTTTTTCTTAACTCGATGATTTTGTTTTCAAATTCGATCAATTTTTTGTACTACTTTTAGATATATCAAAACAACAAACACCTTGCAACTCATAAATGCTTTCGGATAGCTTTGCCAGTTTGCTACCATTTAGGCACAAAAGGAGAATGTTGTAGAGATGCTTGAACTACTTGCGTCTCACTCCAAATATAAGTGAATGCAATTTGATCTGATGTCTCCTCAAAGATAAATTATCCACCTCTGCATGCATCATTATAATGCAGAGGCCGGGGGTACACCTTCATTTCCAAAAAAAAATTATCCACCTCAACTGACATATGGCGGACCATGTGTACGTACAAGTGTAAGGTCACACTGAGTGGCCTTTAAAAATAGAGCAGGGACTAAAACAAATAAAATTGTTGAAGGAGCACAACTCGTCATTCATTACATGTCATCTTCTTAGAAAATCACAGTCATGTCGTAAATACATTGACAATACTTTGGTAGCTGCTGGAACACCATAAATATTGAGAGACAACCCTACAAACAGCCCCGTATAGCCCTGGCCTAGATATATCGTTAGCTCGACACCGAAAATTGCAACTACAAATTCAAAGCTTTGTCCGTCTCTGGTGCAGCTGCTATATGGACTGATCGGACGCAGAAGTGAGGTCAAATTTAGCCAGCTAATGACTGGCTTAGTGTTAGTGGCATATATACATCTCATATGAGTAGGATGCATTGGGAATATGAATTTAACAGCTATCTTCAGAGCGTCTACAGCGAGTGAGAAGACCACAAGCCTATCAGGCTAAGCAAGTTAATCTTGGCCACAGCACACTCTTTGCCGTCCTGATCAGAGCTAGATATGTGAATAATCAGCCCTTGATGTCCCTGTGGGTGGCTGGGTAGAAGAAGCTTTAGTTGGTCTTTGCTGGGAGAAAAAGGTTTAGTGGGTCGCTTCTTGTCCTGGTTTTCATCAAAACAACTCAACTGCACGAAATCATTGATCAACTTCACGTGAACCGGCCAAGGACATTTTTTTTAGTTAATACAAGGAAATCACCTCTGGACAGTCCCCGCAAAAAAACTGCCCGTAAATAAATAAAACTGCATCCAGCGAGCCTAGGAGAAATTGGTGCAGATAATCAAATAAGTAGGTCCATAGCTTTTAATCTGGCCTGCCAAACGCGGCACACAATTTTGAACAATTACTCTTTGTGGGAGTAACGAAGAACGAGTACTCGTTTGGGAGCCTCGCAAGGGTCATCTGGAGAAGA
>NW_021294276.1:0-1120 GCF_002162155.2 Triticum dicoccoides | reverse complement strand
CGGTCATTGACAGAATCCTCCAGTCGCTTCCACCAAGCTACAAGAGCTTTGTGATGAACTTCAATATGCAGGGGATGGAAAAGACCATTCCTGAAGTATTTGCTATGCTGAAATCAACAGAGGTAGAAGTCAGGAAGGAACATCAAGTGTTGATGGTCAATAAAACCACTAAGTTCAAGAAAGGCAAGGGTAAAAAGAACTTCAAGAAGGACGGCAAGGAGGTTGCCGCGCCCGGCAAGCAAGCTGCCGGGAAGAAGCCAAAGAATGGACCCAAGCCCGAGACTGAGTGCTTTTATTGCAAGGGAAGCGGTCACTGGAAGCGGAACTGCCCTAAGTACTTAGCGGATAAGAAGGCCGGCAAAACAAAAGGTATATGTGATATACATGTAATTGATGTGTACCTTACTAGTGCCCGTAGTGGCTCCTGGGTATTTGATACCGGTGCAGTTGCTCACATTTGTAACTCAAAGTAGGGGCTGCAGAATAAGCGGAAACTGGCAAAGGACGAGGTGACGATGCGCGTCGGGAATGGTTCCAAGGTCAATGTGATCGCCGTCGGCACGCTACCTCTGCATCTCCCTTCAGGATTAGTTTTAAACCTTAATAATTGTTATTTAGTGCCATCTTTGAGCATGAACATTGTATCGGGATCTCGTTTAATTCGAGATGGCTACTCTTTTAAATCTGAGAATAATGGTTGTTCCATTTTTATGAGAGATATGTTTTATGGTCATGCTCCTATGGTGAATGGTTTATTCTTTATGAATCTCGAACGTGATGCTACACATGTTCATAATGTGAGTACCAAAAGAAGTAAGGTTGATAATGATAGTCCCACATACTTGTGGCACTGCCGCCTTGGTCACATAAGTGTCAAACGCATGAAGAAGCTCCATGCTGATGGACTTTTAGAGTCTCTTGATTATGAATCATTTGACACGTGCGAACCATGCCTTATGGGTAAAATGACCAAGACTCCGTTCTCAGGAACAATGGAGCGAGCAACCGACTTATTGGAAATCATACATACTGATGTGTGCGGTCCGATGAGTGTTGAGGCTCGCGGTGGCTATCGTTATGTTCTCACCCTCACTGATGATTTAAGTAGGTATGGGTATAT
>NW_021294275.1:0-1876 GCF_002162155.2 Triticum dicoccoides | reverse complement strand
TAAATGTCACATAAGCAAAATTGCTGAGCTAAACCCTATGTTATAATGTGCAAGTTTCTCCCAATATGGCCAGTCTAAAGGGGGTGATTCATGCTGTTATCATATTATGGTGGCCATTTATTAGTTTTTGTGGGACTAGCAAAAATGCTCGTGCATTGCAACCAGAGAATGCTTAGCTCATGGGTCCGTGCGTTATCATGGGAGAACACTCATGTTTGTGATGCTATCAAGATTCGTCTTAACCAAAAACTTAATTATCCATTTTTTAAAGTATCATACATGCACAATACATGCATTTTTCTACATAAAGAAATAAGTGGTTGAATGCCCATGCATTGGTATGGAGAAGAAAAAAAATTGATTGCATCTTTCCCACTTTGCAATTAAATCAAGGCACCTCGATCACCACAAACTCACTTGTCACCCAAGTAACATAAATCAACTTTAGTCATGACCAACATGGGAGAAAAGTCTCTGATGAAAAAAAACTACGGATGGAGGTACTCTGAGTAGCCAGTTGGCAAAGAGGTCGTCATTGACAACCTAAATTTGTTCATCGCGTCCTAGATATTTTGGGAAACATTATACATCAATGTCACGGTTAGCAATCTCAACCATAGTATTGTCTGAATCTCCGTGCAAGAATTCAGAACATGCATCCTACCTACTTCTGCTTCTCAGCTTGAGAACCATTTAAAGTAAACAACTAAGCATTGTTGCCATGGTTAGAAATTCAATTGGGTTAAATTAGCAATGCATGTACAACATACCAGACAAAATCCGAGTTTATACACACACTACAATCATTGTGTGACGTCCCCGATTTGCCCGTACACTAATAATGCACGTAAATGTGTACGACAAAGACCAGGGAGTCACGAAAAGCTATCACAATACAACTCCAAACACAAATTAAAGTCATACACGCTTTATATTACAAGCCAGGGGCCTCGAGGGATGGAATACACACTACAAGAAACCTGTTAATACATGACGGATCTGATCCGTCATGGATAAGTGAAATACTGTCATGGGTGTCCATACATGACGGACATGAAGTCCGTCATGTATATCGCGTCATAATTTGACATCGTACCTTCCTTGATGGTTCTTGACCGTCATGGATCTGCCCCAAGCCCGCCCAGGCCCAAACCATTGTGACGGGACAATCCGTCATGGATTAATGCCACGTAGGATTTTTGATTGACCAACATGGCTGCCTACATGGATACTATTTTCGTCATTAAAATCATCATGGATTTCGGTACAGTATAAATTGGGTCGAGCCCATTATTAGCAGATTTATTTCAGTCTAATTTTCAACCAATACGTTTTTAGCATAATGCATCACACAGATCCTAATGCCAACTTTGACCAAAGAGGAAGTATTTGGAAGTGTCAAACATTACACGATTCATTGAGTATGCAGCCAACTATATGTATGTACAACGTAGCAGTTTATTCCTCCAAAATCCTCTTTGAAATAATAACTTACAACATAGATTGACAAAATATATCACATCAAGGTTAGGAACCAGCACAGTCAATTTTACATCAACAAACCATATAAACTATTAAGAATCTTATTCATGTTCTCGTCCTCGGCCCTCTTGTGGCAATTATCATGTCGCAACTGATTGTGATAGGAAACACCAAGTAGCTCGCTACCCAATCTTACCTAGCATATTTACAAGAATATTAGATATTTGTAGATATGAATTGATAATAGAAATAAAAGAATTGCAACAAAGATAAAAATGAATTACATGTTGTCTAAGATTCTTAAATCTTAATAATGCTACAAATGAGAATAACATTACATCTACTATAAAACAAGAAGAAACATGAGGTTTCTTAAAATTAATCCAAAGAAAAG
>NW_021294274.1:0-4534 GCF_002162155.2 Triticum dicoccoides | reverse complement strand
TAAACGGGAGTTGCATAATCTCATAGTCATAGGAACATGTATAAGTCATGAAGAAAGCAATAGCAACATACTAAACGATCGGGTGCTAAGCTAATGGAATGGGTCATGTCAATCAGATCATTCTACTAATGATGTGACCTCGTTAATCAAATAACAACTCATTGTTCATGGTTAGGAAACATAACCATCTTTGATTAACGAGCTAGTCAAGTAGAGGCATACTAGTGACACTTTGTTTGTCTATGTATTCACACATGTATTATGTTTCCGGTTAATACAATTCTAGCATGAATAATAAACATTTATCATGAAATAAGGAAATAAATAATAACTTTATTATTGCCTCTAGGGCATATTTCCTTCAGTCTCCCACTTGCACTAGAGTCAATAATCTAGTTCACATCGCCATGTGATTTAACAGCAATAGTTCATATCACCATGTGATTAACACCCATAGTTCACATCGATATGTGATCAACACCCAAAGGGTTTTACTAGATTCAGTCATCTAGTTCACATCGTTATGTGATTAACACCCAAGGAGTACTAAGGTGCGATCATGTTTTGCTTGTGAGAGAATCTTAGTCAACGGGTCTGTCACATTCAGATCCGTAAGTATTTTGCAAATATTTATGTCAACAATGCTCTGCACGAAGCTACTCTAGCTAATTGCTCCCACTTTCAATATGTATCCAGGTTGAGACTTAGTGTCATCTGGATCAGTGTAAAAGTTTGCACTGATGTAACTTTTACAACAAACTCTTTTATCACGTCCATAATCGAGAAAGATCTCCTTAGTCCTTACTAAGGATATTCTTGACCAATGTCCAGTGATCTACTCCTAGATCACTATTGTACTCTCTTGCCAAATTCAGAGCAAGGTATACAATAGGTCTGGTACATAGCATAGCATACTTTATAGAACCTATGACTGAGGCACAGGGAATGACTTTTCATTCTCTTTCTATTTTCTGCTGTGGTCGGGATTTGAGTCTTTACTCAATTTCATACCTTTGCAACACAGGCAAGAACTCTTTCTTTGACTGTTCCATTTTGAACTATTTCAAAATCTTGCCAAGGTATGTACTCATTGAAAATCTTATCAAGCGTCTTGATCTATCTCAATAGATCTTGATGCTCAATATGTAAGTAGCTTTTACTGAGGTCTTTTCCTTTTAAAGAACTCCTTTAAAACACTCCTTTATGCTTTGCAGAAAAATTCTACATCATTTCTGATCAACAATATGTCACTCACATATACTAATCAGAAAGGCTGTAGTGCTCCCACTCACTTTATTGTAAATACAGGCTTCATCGTAAGTCCATATAAAACTATATGCTTTGATCACCTTATCAAAGCGTATATTCCAACTCCGAGATGCTTGTACCAGTCCATAGATGGATCACTGGAACTTGCACATTTTGTTAGCACCTTTAGGATTGACAAAACCTTCCGGTTGCATCATATACAACTCTTCTTCCAGAAATCCATTCAGGAATGCAGTTTTGACATCCATCTGCCAAATTTCATAATCATAAAATGCGGCAATTGCTAACATGATTTGGACGGACTTAAGCATCAATACGAGTGAGAAAATCTCATTGTATTCAACATCTTGAACTTTGTCAAAAACCTTTTTCGACAAGTCTAGCTTTGTAGATAGTAACACTACTATCAGTGTCCGTCTTCCTCTTGAAGATCCATTCATTTAAGATAGCTTGCTGATCATCGAGCAAGTCAATCTAAGTCCATACTTTGTTCTCATACATGGATCATATCTCAGATTTTATGGCCTCGAGCCATTTCGCAAGAATCTGGGCTCATCATCGCTTCCTCATAGTTCGTAGGTTCATCATGGTCTAGTAACATGACTTCCAGAACATGATTACTACACCACTTTGGTGCGGATCTTACTCTGGAAGACCTACGAGGTTCTGTAGTAACTTGATCTGAAGTTTTATGATCAATATCATTAGCTTCCTCACTAATTGGTGTATTTGTCACAGGAACTGATTTCTGTGATGAACTACTTTCCAATAAGGGCGTAGGTATAGTTACCTTATCAAGTTCTACTTTCCTCCCACTCACTTCTTTCGAGAGAAACTCCTTCTCTAGAAAGGATCTATTATCAGCAACAAATTTGCCTTCGGATCTGTGATAGAAGGTGTACCCAACAATTTCCTTTGGGTATTCTATGAAGACGCACTTCTCTGATTTGGGTTCGAGCTTATCAAGTTGAAAAACCTTTTTTTTCTTATAAGCATCACAACTCCAAACTTTAAGAAATGACAGCTTAGGTTTACTGCTAAACCATAGTTCATACGGTGTCATCTCAACGGATTTAGATGGTGCCCTTTTAATGTGAATGCAGCTGTCTCTAATGCATAACCCCAAATCAATATTGGTAAATCAGTAAGAGACATCATAGATTGCACCATATCCAATAAAGTGCGGTTACGACGTTCGGACACACCATAACGTTGTGGTGTTCCAGGTGGCGTGAGCTGTGAAACTATTCCACATTGTTTTAATTGAAGACCAAACTCGTAACTCAAATATTCATCTCTACGATCAGATCGCAGAAACTTTATTTTCTTGTTACAATGATTTTCAACTTCACTCTGAAATTCTTTGAACCTTTCAACTATTTCAGACTTATATTTCATCAAGTAGATATACCCATATCTGCTCAAATCATCTTGTGAAGGTCAGAAAATAATGATACTTGCTACGAGCCTTCATACTCATTGGTCTGCATACATCAGTATGTATTATTTCCAACAAGTCAGTAACTCGTTCCATTGTTCCGAAGAACGGAGTTTTAGTCATCTTGCCCAAAAGGCACGGTTCGCAAGCATCAAATGATTCTTAACCAAGTGATTCCGAAAATCCATCTTTATGGAGTTTCTTCATGCGCTTTACACCGATATGACCCAAACGGCAGTGCCACAAATAAGTTGCACTATCATTATTAACTTTGCATCTTTTGGCATCAATATTATGAATATGTGTATCACTATGATCGAGATCCAATGAACCATTTTCATTGGGTGTGTAACCATATAAGGTTTTATTCATGTAAACAGAACAACAGTTTATTCTCTTACTTAAATGAATAACCGTATTGCAATAAACACGATCAAATCATATTCATGCTCAACGCAAACACCAAATAACATTTATTTAGGTTCAACACTAATCCCGAAAGAATAGGGAGTGTGCGATGATGATCATTTCAATCTTGAAACTACTTTCAACACACATCATCACTTCACCCTTAACTAGTTTCTGTTTATTCTGCAACTCCCGTTTCGAGTTACTACTCTTAGCAACTGAACCAGTACCAAATACCGAGGGGTTGCTATAAACACTAGTAAAGCACACATCAAACACCTGTATATCAAATATACCCTTTTTCACTTTGCCATCCTTCTTATCCACCAAATATTTAGGGTAGTTCCGCTTCCAGTGACCATTTCCTTTGCAGTGTAAGCACTCTGTTTCAGGCTTTGGTTCAGCTTTGGGCTTCTTCGTGGGAGTGACAACTTGCTTGTCAATCTACTTGAAGTTCCCCTTTCTTTCCCTTTGCCTTTTTCTTGAAACTAGTGATCTTGTCAACCATCAACACTTGATGCTCTTTCTTGATTTCTACCTTCGTTGATTTCAACATCACGAAGAGCTCGGGAATCATTTTCATCATCCCTTGCATACTATAGTTCATCACGAAGTTCTACTAACTTGGTGATGGTGACTAGAGAATTCTGTCAATCATTATCTTATCTGGAAGATTAACTCCCACTTGATTCAAGCGATTGAAGTACTCAGACAATCTGAGCACATGCTCACTAGTTGAGCGATTCTCCTCCATCTTTTAGCTATAGAACTTGTTGGATACTTCATATCTCTCAACTCGGGTATTTGCTTGAAATATTAACTTCAATTCCTGGAACATCTCATATGGTCCATGACGTTCAAAACGTCTTTGAAGTCCCGATTCTAAGCCGTTAAGCATGGTGCACTTAAATTATCAAGTAGTCATCATATTGAGCTAGCCAAACGTTCATAACGTCTGCATTTGCTCCTGCAATAGGTCCGTCATCTAGCGGTGCATTAAGGACATAATTCTTCTGTGCAGCAATGAGGATTTAACCTCAGATCACGGATCAAATCCGCAACATTGCTACTAACATTTTTCAACACAATTTTCTCTAGGAACATATCAAAATAAACACAGGGAAGCAACAACGCGAGCTATTGATCTACAACATGATTTGCAAAATACTACCAGGACTAAGTTCATGATAAATTTAAGTTCAATTTAATCATATTACTTAAGAACTCCCACTTAGATAGACATCCCTCTAATCCTCTAAGTGATCACGTGATCCAAATCAACTAAACCATGTCCGATCATCACGTGAGATGGAGTAGTTTCATCGGTGAACATCATTATGTTGATCATATCTACTATATGATTCACGCTCGACCTTTCGGTCTCCGTGTTCCGAGGCCATATCTGCATATGCTAGGCTC
>NW_021294273.1:0-1041 GCF_002162155.2 Triticum dicoccoides | reverse complement strand
CTCAAAACAGTGAGTAATAGGCCATGAAACGGGGCAGAATCGACAAAAACTGTGAGAGTTGCTGACCGGCACATAAACGCACCCTGGGGTTAAGTTCGTTAATCGTGGAAATCACTCCGGGACCACAAGACAGTGAGTAATAGTCCACGAAACGGGCTAGAATCGGCCCAGACTGCGAGTCTTGAAGACCAACACATAAGCACACCATGGGGTCCGACAACCATGGAAATCACTTCGGGACCCCAAACAGTGAGTAATAGTCCATGAAAGAGCCCAGAATCGGCCAAAACTTCGAGTGTTGATGACCGACACGTAAGCGCACCTTGGGATTCAACAACTACGGAAATCACTTCGGGACACCAAAACGGTGAGTAATAGTCCACTAAACGGGTCAGAATTGGCCAAAACTTTGAGTGTTGACGACGGACACGTAAACTCAACCTGGGGATCGTCAATCGTGGAAATCGCTCTGGGTCCCCAAAACGATGAGTAATAGTGCACGAAACAGACCAGAATCGGCCAAAATTGTGAGTGTTGATGACCAACACGTAAACGCACCCAGGGGTTCGTCAATCGTGGAAATCACTTCAGGAACCCAAAACTAAGTAATAGTCCAAGAAACGGGCCAAAATCGGCCCAGACTGCGATTCTTGACGACCAACACGTAAGCACATCTTGGGGTTCGACAACCATGGAAATCTCTTTAGGACCCCAAAACAGTGAGTAATAGGCCATGAAACAGGCCAGAATTGGCCAAAACTGCGAGTGTTGATGACCGACACGTAAGCGCACCTCGGGGTTCAACAACTATGGAAATCGATTCGGTACACCAAAACGACGAGTAATAGTCCACGAAACGGGTCAGAATTGGTCAAAACTTTGAGTGTTGACGACGGACACGTAAACGCATCCCGGGGATCGTCAATCGTGGAAATCGCTCTGGGACCCCAAAACAGTGAGTAATAGTACACGAAACGGACCAGAATCGGCCAAAATAGTGAGTGCTGATGACCGACACTTAAATGCACCCTGGGGTTCCTT
>NW_021294272.1:0-1028 GCF_002162155.2 Triticum dicoccoides | reverse complement strand
TCACGAGAGGTGCACAAACATCCAAATGCACATGATCAGGTTAATGTATCTATACCACCATTTAATGGCCGTTTTAAACCTGCTTTATTTATTGAATGGGAGTTCGACATAAAAAATATATTTGCTTCCCATAATTTCGATGAACATAAAAAGGTTAAGGTTGCGGTTGGTTCTTTCACTGGTTATGCTTTGGTTTGGTGGAGTGAATATTGTCGGTTACACCCTGATTATATACCTACTACTTGGGATGATTTGAAACTTGCCATGCGACATACTTTCGTCCCTGCTTATTATACTCGTGACATGATTAAGAAGTTGCAACACTTAAAACAAGGTAGTGAAACTGTAACAAAATATTATGATGATTTACAAACTACCTTGTTGCATTCCTCTTTAGAAGAAAGTGAAGATGATTTTATGGATGTACTGATCTTCCATCTCTACATGAGAATGATGAATGCCTTGTTAATTTGAATCCACCATCTGATGAGCTACCCACTACTTTGATCACACCACCTATTTTAGAGGACTACATTGATAATTTGACTTTGCCATGTGATCAAACAACTGAAATACCAACAATTTTGAGTGCACCCATTGAATTAACTATTGATGCAAAAGAACCAATGTTTAATCATTTTGATATGACCTCTAATCTTGGTGATGATTCTGTGTTGAATGACTTATTGCATGTTTGCGTATTTAAGCATGTTGTAGCATGTAAATTTGATGCAAGTAAGGTTTATTCACCAATGTTGGGATGGTTTAATGATGAACATTGTCAATCTTTTGAAATGAATAAGAGCTTCACTTATATGTGCAAACTGAGTTGCAATATTTTCACGCCTTCTACTTCTTGTTCTAATTTTTTGGCTTTAGATTTTATGAACTATGCAAGTTACTCATCTATTCATGTGTCATATATGCAAAAATCAAGGGAAGTAAAAATGGATGACATATACATATACAACATGTACACCTTGTCTCTTTTGTTAGCCACATTTCAGATTAAGCAACGCCGAGGACGG
>NW_021294271.1:0-2204 GCF_002162155.2 Triticum dicoccoides | reverse complement strand
TCCTTCCGGTTGCATTGAGGGGGCTTCTACCGGAAAACGTTCGATTGGCCATTGTGAAGCTATGTGCATTCCTCAATGCAATCTCTCAGAAGGTAATCGATCCAGAAATCATACCAAGGTTACAGAATGGTTTGGTGCAATGTCTTGTCAGTTTCGAGTTGGTGTTCCCACCATCCTTCTTCAACATCATGACGCACGTCCTAGTTCACCTTTGCGAAGAGATTAACGTTTTGGGTCCTGTATTTCTACACAATACGTTCCCCTTTGAAAGGTTCATGGAAATCTTGAAGAAATATGTTCATAACCATGCTAGGCCAGAAGGAAGCATCTCGAAGGGCCATGAAAATGAGGAGGTCATTGAGTTTTGTATTGACTTTATTCCTGACCTTAAGCCGATTGGTGGTCCTGAATCGCGGCATAAGGGCAGACTGGAAGGAAAAGGCACGCTAGGAGGGCATCAAATAATATGTATGGACGAGCATTCTCTCACTGAAGCACACTACACAGTTCTACAGAATTCCGCCTTGGTGGCTCCGTATATGGAGGAACACAAGAACTTTCTATAGTCCAAACACCCGGAGAAGTCTGACGACTGGATTACACGCGAACAAACGAGGACTTTCGCCGGTTGGTTGCAGAAACGTGCCCCGAATGATGGCGATATTCAAAATGACATGTACTTGATGTCCCAGTTACCATCTTCGAATATAATGACTTTCAAAGGGTACCAAATAAATGGAAATACATTTTACACGATCACCCAAGATAAGAAGAGCCCCAACCAAAACAGTGGTGTCCGCTTTGATGCAACAACCAACACGGGAAAGGAAACATATTATGGTTACATAGAGGACATATGGGAACTTAACTATGGATCAGGTGATTTGAAGGTCCCTTTGTTTCGGTGCAAATGGGTCAATATGACACGAGGCGGGGTAACGGAAGACCCGCAGTACGCAATGACAACAGTGGATCTCAATAATCTTGCGTATGAAGATGAACCATTTGTCCTAGACAATGATGTGGCGCAGGTTTTTTATGTGGCGCAGGTTTTTTATGTGAAAGACATGTCTACAAGGAAGCGAATGGATCATACGACCAGCCAAAGCGCCACATAGTTCTTTCAGGAAAAAGAAACATCGTGGGAGTGGATGACAAGGCAGACATGTCAGAAGATTATGAAAAGTTTAATGAAATTGCTCCATTCACAGTGAATATTGACCCAAGCATCCAGTTAAATGATGAAGATTTTCCCTGGATATGGCGCAAAGGGACACACGAGAAGAAAAAGTTTCACACCCAAAGATCTGGGATGTGATCGGCTTCACTATCATCACTTTATTCTGTGTTTCACACCCAGGAGGGAATGTCTGTAATAGTTAGGGTAGTTAATTATGTGTTTTGGCATTTGAAACGCGAAGAAATTTTATGTGCAAACAAATTCTTTTTCATGCATTTACTGTTTTTTTTCCAGCTAAATGACCCTGAAATTGAAAAGCATTTGAAATGAACTCAGAAAAGGTTGAAAGTTGGCATGGTATCATAATTTCATACAAATGTTACAAAGGCATTTCATTTTTTAAATAACCTAAGCATTACCAAATTGAATATAATGATAAAACACACTAATATTAAACATAAGAAAAAATAATCACTGAAAAATCTTTTTCCAAAGTTAAGTTATTCACAAACTTGTGATTCACACAAATTTCAAATAATTCAAAATTTAAACTATTCAAATTTGAAAACTACCGGCACTGATAGATCAAAGTTTGTAAATTTTTGTACCTAAAGCAAAAATATTCACAAAGAAACTCTAAATACAGCAAAAAACAACTCAAAAATAGATAAAACAAATAAAAAAGAAAAAAAATAAGAAAATAAAAAAGCCCGCCTACGGGGCCAAAGCGGCATGCATACGACTAGAAACTCAACCTTTTGTTGGGCCAGGATGCAGGCCCCGCAAAGGCCTAGTAGGCCCACATGGTAGCAATGAATTGGTAGGCCGAGTTGGCCTGCTTAGGAGAGGAGCTCGAGAGAGCTACCGCACTGGGGCTTATAAACCAGTGCGGTAGCCCTTCGACTAGCGAGGTGGGACTAAACTTGCTGCACCGCACTGCGCCAGCGCACCCCCTTTAGTACCGGTTGGAGCCACCACCCGGTACTAAAGGGGGTGCGCTTCCCGCCGCTTGGCCTGGCCAAAA
>NW_021294270.1:0-2488 GCF_002162155.2 Triticum dicoccoides | reverse complement strand
CCTCTCTCCTGGCCATTCTCGGTCTGGGGGCTCGATATACTGGGCCCTTTCCCCCACGCTGTCGGGGGCTTTGAGTACTTATACGTTGCAATCGACAAGTTCATAAAGTGGCCGGAAGTGGAAGCAGTGAGGAAGGTGACTGCTCAGTCAGCCGTCAAGTTCTTCAAAGGACTGGTCTGCCGTTTTGGTGTGCCAAACAGAGTCATCACCGACAACGGCATGCAGTTCACAAGCCACACCTTCATGCAGCACATCCAAGACCTCGGCAGCAAGGTCTGTTTTGCTTCCATGGCACATCCACGGAGCAACGGCCAAGCGGAGAGGGCAAATGCTAAAGTGTTGCAAGGCCTGAGAACGAAGACCTTTGACAAGCTGCACAAGAGTGGAAGGTGCTGGATTGATGAGTTGCGGGCAGTTCTTTGGTCGATCAGGACGACGCCAAATCGAGCCACCGTCCTGTGACGCCCTCGATTCAATCGTACACTAATCATACACGCAAATGTGTACGGTCAAGATCAAGGACTCACGGAAGATATCACAACACGACTCTAGACACAAATTAAAATAATACAAGCTTTATATTACAAGCCAGGGGCCTCGAGGGCTCGAATACATCAGCTTGAATACAAACGAGTCAGCGGAAGCAACAATATCTGAGTACAGACATAAGTTAGACAAGTGCCTTAAGAAGGCTAGCACAAAAGCATCTACGATCGAAAAGGCAAGGCCTCCTGCCTGGGAGCCTCCTAACTACTCCTGGTCATCGGCGGTCTCCGTCACATCGTAGTAGACGCCCTCGGTGTAGTAGCAGTCGTCAAAGGTGTCATCTGGCTCCTGGACTCCGTCATCTGGTTGCGTCATCCGAGAAGAATGGAAAAGGGGAAAAAGAGGGAGCAAAGCAACCGTGAGTACTCATCCAAAGTACTCGCAAGCAAGGATCTACACTACAGATGCAACATTATCAAAGGAAGGCTGTATATGTGGACTGGGCTGCAGAAATGCCAGAATAGAGAGAAGGCCTAGTCCTATCGAAGACTAGCATCTTCTGGAAACCACCCTCTTGCAGCAAATAGGAGGGAGTAGAGTAGCATAAAGTAAAGTAGTAGTAGCGTTATCAACCTCGGCCAGAGATCCTTTCTCGACTCCCTGCGAGAAAGAAACCCAGAGCCGTACTATCCAATTATCATCACAATCCAATTCTCATCACCATCCATTTCTCATCTCAATCCATTTCTCATCACCATCCATTTCTCATCTCAAACCATTTCTCATCATGAGTATCCAGTTCTAGTTGTATCAATCGGGATACAACTCCAAGTGTCTGTTACCGTAGGACAGGCTATCGATGGATGTTTTCTTCCCTGCAGGGGTGCACCAACTTACCCACCACGCTCGCTTAACTCCGGCCGGACACACTTTCCAGGGTCATGCTCGGCCTCGGCCAAACAATACGCCGCAACCCGACCTAGGCTTAATAGAGAGGCCAGCACGCCGAACTAAACCTATGCCCCCAGGGGTCATGGGCCATCTCCCCGGGAACTCCTGCACGTTGCGAACGCGGCCGGTGAGCAGACCTAGCTATCTCCTTAAAAAGGTAGGTGCTTACCAGTCCAACCCGGCGCGCGCCGCTCAGTCGCTGACGTCTATTAAGCTTCGGCTGATGCATACGACGCAGAACGCCCATACTATGCCCACGTGATGGTTAGTGCTATCAGGCCAGAAGCCCCTCGGATCAAATATCCAAATCGTAGTGGATTAGGAACGCGCGGTAACAAGCAGAGACTCACGAAAGATGTGACCCCGTTGCCCCGTCTCGAGGACTTGCGGCAAGGGCTAGGAATGCCCGGCCACGCCTCGTAATTATCTCGCGGGCACCCTCCAGGTCAACCCATCTCCAGATCACTCGCAATTAAGCACGCGCGGGTACCCCTCAGGGTCGACCCGTCTTTCCAAGTAACAGTGGTAAAAGGCCAAGTAACCGTGTGTCCAAACATCAAGGGGAAAGCCCGAGGAATCACCCCCGGTGAATTCCACAAGATGTAATCATCAAGGTGAACGTAAGAGGAATCACCCCCGAGGTTCACACTTGAGGGGTTGCACGACAGAATCGTATCGGAAGTGGTTAAGGAGGAAATCACCCTCGATGACCACGACCGAATAACTACACTACAGGTTTAACATCAGAAGTGCTAATGAGGTCTCACCCTCGGCACTCGATAGTAACCCAGTAGTGTAGAGCAACTAAGGGGAAAGTGATGTGCGGTGTCGGGGCCTGGTCTTCGATCCCGTTGATCGGGTCTTCTGATTATCCAGCGGGGCAATCGGGACAAGGCGGGGGTCACTGATGGATCACTAACCAACCTATACTAAGCAGTTTAGGATAAGCAGGTAAGGTACAACAGTAGATACAAAAGCAGGCTATGCATCAGAATAGGAGCAAACAATAACAGTAGCAAAATCTAATGCAAGCATGAGAGAAAGGAATGGG
>NW_021294269.1:0-1581 GCF_002162155.2 Triticum dicoccoides | reverse complement strand
AACCGCAACCTTAACCTTTTTATGTTCATCGAAATTATGGGAAGCAAATATATTTTTTATGTCGAACTCCCATTCAATATATAAAGCAGGTTTAAAACGGCCATTAAATGGTGGTATAGATACATTAACCTGATCATGTGCATTTGGATGTTTGTGCACCTCTCGTGACGGTTGTGGTATTTGCAAAGGTGGTGGCACGTCTCCCGCGATCGAAAAAGCCCATGAATTGACTCTGGATCCTGTCATGATTAATAGAACAAGAAACAAAACCCAAAAATAATGTTCCTATAACTACTAGGATGTGGTGGTAAAACGCTCACAGTAAAGCAAATATCAATGTCTTACAAGTTCTTACCATGCAGCAGGCGGTGATCGGCAACCAGCGGTGTCAAGTAACTCCGAGTATTGAGTAAAGCGATTGCCAGGGGAGCGTACGTATACACGGTGTAGAAATATGTGGAGATGGGTTGGCTATATATGGTAGCAAAAGATTAGCAATAATCAATTCAAAAATGCAATGTTGAATAAACGCTCAACGACGGTACTGTGCTGGTCCTAGGCTAGACCGGACTAGAGACGCGAGCCTAGAACACTAATGAGGTCACGGCGTAGCACAACTAGCATCAATGAAGGATACTAAGTAGCTCTTGACAGCAAGATATAAGTGAAGATCACAACGACAGTGAAGATAATGATGAAAAACAACTGCCAAGCAGGATATACAACAACTCTCTCTCCAACTTTCCTCTTGAAAAGTTTGAGCCAATTTTATGATAAATTCTTTCAAAGAATGCTACTAACTCAAGCTTTCTAATGCAAAAAGAATCACTCAATTCCGAGTTGATATGAGGAGTCAAAGAATTCTAAAACTGGCCTGAAAAATTGGAACAAGCTGTGTTCACGAACTTCGGAGGGCAAAAAGACCTATTTAGAAGCCGATTTTGAGGTGTCAAATATTGAACTAGCTTCTGCAACTATTTAGATGCGGCTCGTCGCTATCTTCAATTTGAGTACTCACGGAGCCAAAACGGACTTCGTATGAGGAAGATACACCTGTTTTACTGAACAGTGCACAAAACAGATTCCAATCCGAATTCAGGTACGAGATTGATTCTAAATAGATCCAATTTTTTTGTTCTCTCTTTTTTTTTTTCCTTTTTTTTTTCTTTTTTTTCTATCTTTTTTTTTCTTTCCAAGACAAACTAGATAAGATGCAGATTGGATCAGGCGAAGATGTGAATGACCTCAACTATGATTATGACAATGAACAGTGCGTAGCACGTGGTGGAAATTAATAGATGGGATGGTGGACAGCGGAAGGAATAATGATGCAGCGGCGGCGTGACTAATGTGAACAGAACTCGAAACTCTAAAGGAACTAGACGCTAAGACCAGCAACTGACACGACGATGCAACCGATAATTCAACTATGCAAGCAATGAATAGAAAATTGCAAAGGCTCAGACTGGCTTGGATAAAGGATGAACAGATCTAACTTTTTTTTGTGTGGCTTTTTCTTGGACAATAGGTAAGAAAATAAATCTAATCTAGGAAAACTGGAAATTCTCACCGAGCAACCTG
>NW_021294268.1:0-1046 GCF_002162155.2 Triticum dicoccoides | reverse complement strand
ACAGCACCTATAAGTTGTTCTAACATGCATGAAAATGGTACAGATGGATTCCTTGAATTTTTCTGATAATTTTTCATATATGATTTATTTAATTTGGAGTTACGGTTGAATTTCTATGATTTATTGAAGTTTTAGGCATTTTCTGGAATTTCCTGATTATTTTTAAATCCAGAAAATGAGTTATGACATCAGCACTGCGTCATGCTTGCATCAGCAAGTCAACAGGGCTGCCCCGGGTCAAACCTGACGTGTGGGGTCCACACGTCAGTGACACAGGGACTAATCCCGCGTTGACCCGGGCTGGTTAGCTTTGACTAAGCCCTGGGGCCCACTTGTCAGCGTCAGTAGGTGGGGGGTTAGTGACTAATTAACTAAGCCACGTCGACTTCGCCGGAGTTCGGCCGGCGACGACCAAAACTGCGGCGGGAGCTCGCCGGACTTGAGCTACAGGCGGCGGCTGGACTCGCGGAGACCACCGGGGCGTAGCCCGTGCTCTTCCGCATCCAACGGAGCAGGAAGGAGCGGACGGGGTGCGGTGTACTCGCCGGAGTCGAGCTCGCGGCGGCGGCCGGAGCTCGGGCAACAACGGAGATGGCGCTATGGTGCATGGGAGGAGGGGCTGGTGGGCGCTACGGGCTCCTGGGAGTTCTCTGAGCACAGCGGTGTGCTCGGATTCGAGCTGTGGTGGCTCTAGCCACGCCGGCGATGAGGCGCGGCGGCGGCGAGCTTCGGGCACGGCAGCGCTAGCGCTAGGGAGCATGCGGAGCGACGGGAAAAAGGGGCGAACGGCAGAGGAGCTCACCGCGGTTCCGCAGGGTTGGTCAGTGGGCTCGGGGATGTCCTGTCGGCGGCGAATCGAACGGCGGCGAGCTTCGGTGGCCGGCGACGGAACGGCAATGGTGGCGGCGTTGCGGGGCTTCCGGAGGGCCGTGGGTCGGTGGGGAGGAAGGAGGGGGTCGAGGCGGAGCTCGCAAGCACAGCGAGGGGTCGAGGGGGAGACGGTGGCTGCGGTGGTGCTCGTCGGTGGCGGCGGGCGCATTCGGTGA
>NW_021294267.1:0-4249 GCF_002162155.2 Triticum dicoccoides | reverse complement strand
AGGCGGAAGTAGCCCAGACACACAGCGGTACTACGGCCGAAAATCCCAAGCGGTACTACCGTTCGGAGAGCGGTACTACCGCTTGGAGCGATACTACCGCTCTGAGAGCGGTACTACCGCTGGGGAGCTTCGGCGGTACTACCGCTGTGGTCGTGGTACTACCGCTGGGGCCAACCTTATGCCTCAACCACGAAAATAAAGAATACTCCAAGGAAAACCAGAACTGCCATAACTTCTTCATATGAGCTCCGAATTGAGCAAACTCAAGCTTGTTTGAAACAAGACAACGAGTAGCATCAAAACAACGACATACCCAACAGAGAAGAGGCTGGGGAGGTATGCTTAGCAAACAAAGGAGTGACACCTCCAACAGAGAAGAACCGACATACCCTCCAACATCGAAAACATCATAGAAGATGCATGTGAACTCCGTTTTCGATGAACTCGAGCTTGTCATGAACATGATAAAAGCTCCAAAACTCACAAGGAGAAGAACCAAACAAGAACCAATAAAGATGATGCAAGGATGCAATGGTTTGAGCTCTCTACGAATGATACGATCAAGCAACTCATTGAGAGCCCCCCTTGATAGTACGGCAAACGATCTTATAACCCGGTCTCCCACAACTACCATGAGACCGGTAAAATAGAAAACCTATCAAGGGCAAACCTTTGCCTTGCACATGGTCCACTTGAGCTAGATGATGACGATCTTGACTCCCTCAAGTTGGACCACCTTTCTTGATTGCGTTGGCGGGATGAAGACTAGTTGATTTCTCCCCCATGCTCTACTGTGGGTGAGCCTCTCTTCCGCTCATCTTCACAAGTCCATTGTCACCACAATGGACGGCAAGCTTCAAGCACTTGATCTCTTCGTGATGCATCACTTGAACTTGCACCGCAACCTAACCCCACAAAGAACTCTCACGAAGACCATGGGTTAGCACACAAAGCGTAATGGACAATGCTTACCATACCATGGGATCACATGATCCCTCGGTACATCTTGTGCGCTTTGTGTGTTGAATCTTTCCAACTCTCTTCATTTGGATGATGTCTTGAAGGTGGACATGAATGATCACACAATCTTATTCTTCAAGACATGCTTGTAATAATCTCAACACTCACATGACCAATCTTTGGATAATTCCTTAATAGCACCTTGGTCAACTCCTAAACTCCTTGAAACCAACACATGGAATTCAAGAAAAGCCTATGGACAGATCCTTCAAATATAACTCAAGACAACCATTAGTCCATAGAGATTGTCATCAATTACCAAAACCAAACATGGGGGCACCGCATGTTCTTTCACCTTTGACATAGGAACTCTCTTGGTAGGAACCTTTGTCTTCATTCCTAGCTTAGTGGTGGCAGTTGTGCCATATTCCTTCTTCAGCACTTTCTTCTTGGAAGTGGCCTCATCCTCAACAACCACATAGTCCTCATCCTCAGAATCTGAGGTCTTCTTCTTTCTGGCCCTGGTGGCTGATACGTCTCCAACGTATCTATAATTTATGAAGTATTCATGCTATTATATTACCCATCTATGGTGTTTTATATGCATTTATATATAATTTTATATGATTTTTGGGACTAACCTATTGACCTAGAGCCTAGTGCCAGTTTCTGTTTTCTCCTTGTTTTTGTGTTTTACAGAAAAGGGATACCAAACGGAGTCCAAATGACGTGCCAATTTTTGAGGATTTTTTATGGACCAAAAGAAGACCACGGAGCATCGGAGTTGGGCCACAAGAGCTCCGAGCTGCCCACGAGATAGGAGGGCGTGCCCCTAGGGGGGGCGCCCCCTGTCTCGTGGACGGCCCGGAGACCCCCCTGATGTGAAACCAACACCAATAATTCCTATAAATACTGAAACTTTTGGGAATTAACCTAGATCGGAAGTTCCGCCGCCGCAAGCCTTTGTAGCCACGAGAAATCAATCTAGGCCCTCTCTGGCACCCTGCCGGAGGGGGCCATCATCACCAGAGGCCATGGAGGAGGATCTCGGAGGGGCCATCATCGCCATGAAGGCCAAGGACCAGAGGGGGAAAGCCATGGAGGAGGAAGCACAAGGGGGAGAAACTCTCCTCCTATCTCTTGGTGGCACCGGAGTGCCATCGGGAGGGGAATCATCGCCGCGGTGATCGTCTTCATCAACATCACCATCATCATCACCATCCTCATCTCTTTTACGCGGTCCACTCTCCCGCACCCCGCTGTAATCCCTACTTGAACATGGTGCTTTATGCTACATATTATGATCCAATGATGTGTTGCCATCCTATGATGTTTTGAGTAGATATCTTTTGTCTTTGGATTGATTGATGATCTAGATTGGTATGAGTTGTATGTTTCACTTTGATGCTGTCCTATGGTGCCCTCCGTGTCGCGCAAGCGTGAGGGATTCCCGTTGTAGGGTGTTGCAATACGTTCATGATTCGCTTATAGTGGGTTGGTGAGTGACGGAAACACAAACCCGAGTAACAGGGGTTGTTGCGTATGGGAATAAAGAGGACTAGATGCTTTAATGCTATGGTTGGGTTTTACCTTAATGATCTTTAGTATTTGCGGACGCTTGCTAGAGTTCCAATCATAAGTGCATATGATCCAAGTAGAGAAAGTATGTTAGCTTTTGCCTCTCCCTCATATGAAATTGCAATAGTGACTACCGGTCTTGTTAACAATTGCTTAGGACAATTCCGCACAGCGATCCACCATTATTCCACACTCGTTATTTATATTATTTAGTAATATATTCTAACTTTATGATAACAGCACCTACTTTTATATTTTAGCTCTCCGATATCATACAAAGTTATCCTCTTTATACCCACAACACAGTTTTATTTCTTGTTTCTAGTTGGAAGCAAACGTTCGGTGCACGTAGAGTCGTATCAGTGGCAGATAGGGCTTGAGAGAATATTGATCTTACCTTTAGCTCCTTGTGGGTTCAACACTCCATACTTATCACTTCCACCTTTGGGAATTGCTACGGTGAATCCCTGCACTTGGGGATTATCAAGCTCTTTTCTGGCGCCGTTGCCGGGGAGCAATAGCGTGGGGTTGATATTCTCGTGTGTGCTTGTTTGCTTTCTTTACTCAGTAGATTTTGTTTTTCCTTTTTGTTCCTGTTTAGTTGTGGGTGAAACATACAATTTTTTTTAAAAAGAATGAAAATACCAAAAAGGATTTGCTTGCCTCTCATGCCTAAAAAAACGTTTTTCAAAAAGAGAAGTGATTGGAAAGTTATGCATTGAAGAAGTGAGGGTCGACCTTGAGCACTTGTGTTCATGCTCACGGAAACAATGTAGAATTTTTCATGGAAGTTTCTCTGTAAATAATTATCCCCTTGTATATATCCATTGTATTATAAAAATAATGTGTCAAGCTTTGGTTTTAGCATGATAAGATTGCTTGTTTACTATGTGCAGAACAAAAACAGAAACTTTGGCTGTAGTGCATGAATTTACATTGTTTACTGGAAAGTCAAATGGGTCTGAAACTTTTTGCACATTACTTCTGTACAAAATTTTCAAATTTTAAAATTTATTTCATAATTTTTGGAGTTACAGAAGTCTACTAAACTTCCAGATTACTACAGACTGTCCTGTTCTTAACAGATTATGTTTTTCGTGTGTTGTTTGCTTATTTTGATGCATCTATGGCTAGTATCGGGGGGTATGAACCATAGAGAAGTTGTAATACAGTAGGTTTAACACCAATATAAACAAAGAATGAGTTAATTACAGTACCTTAAAGTGGTAGTTTGCTTTATTACACTAACGGATCTCACAAAGTTTTTGTTTAAGTTTTTGTGAATGAAGTGTTTGAAGAACTAGGAGTTACCGATGTGAGAAGAATAAAGAGAGACAAGAGTTCAAGCTTGGGGATGCCCAAGGCACCCCAAGTAAATATTTCAAAGGGTACTC
The DNA here is from genome assembly GCF_002162155.2 of Triticum dicoccoides. Classification (NCBI taxonomy): domain Eukaryota; kingdom Viridiplantae; phylum Streptophyta; class Magnoliopsida; order Poales; family Poaceae; genus Triticum; species Triticum dicoccoides. The sequence goes on along the minus strand of NW_021294267.1, from coordinate 317 downwards.
AAGCATCTAAGCTTGGGGATGCCCCGGTTGGCATCCCATCTTTCTTCTTCAACAAATATCGGTATACCTTGGTTTTTGTTTTGTTCACATGATTTGTGTCCTTTGTGTTTGTATTTTTCTTTAAGATTCATGCTAGTATGAGCTAGATCTTCATTGATTTACAGAATGCTTCATGTGCTTCACCTATATCTTTTAAGTATGATCTTATAGAATTGCTCTTTGTGCTTCACTTAAATCGTTTGAGTATGGTTTTATAGAATGCTTCGTACACTTCACTTATATATTTTGAGCTTGTATATTGGCCAGTCTATATTAAT
>NW_021294266.1:0-2311 GCF_002162155.2 Triticum dicoccoides | reverse complement strand
TCCTTCCGGTTGCATTGAGGGGGCTTCTACCGGAAAACGTTCGATTGGCCATTGTGAAGCTATGTGCATTCCTCAATGCAATCTCTCAGAAGGTAATCGATCCAGAAATCATACCAAGGTTACAGAATGGTTTGGTGCAATGTCTTGTCAGTTTCGAGTTGGTGTTCCCACCATCCTTCTTCAACATCATGACGCACGTCCTAGTTCACCTTTGCGAAGAGATTAACGTTTTGGGTCCTGTATTTCTACACAATACGTTCCCCTTTGAAAGGTTCATGGAAATCTTGAAGAAATATGTTCATAACCATGCTAGGCCAGAAGGAAGCATCTCGAAGGGCCATGAAAATGAGGAGGTCATTGAGTTTTGTATTGACTTTATTCCTGACCTTAAGCCGATTGGTGGTCCTGAATCGCGGCATAAGGGCAGACTGGAAGGAAAAGGCACGCTAGGAGGGCATCAAATAATATGTATGGACGAGCATTCTCTCACTGAAGCACACTACACAGTTCTACAGAATTCCGCCTTGGTGGCTCCGTATATGGAGGAACACAAGAACTTTCTATAGTCCAAACACCCGGAGAAGTCTGACGACTGGATTACACGCGAACAAACGAGGACTTTCGCCGGTTGGTTGCAGAAACGTGCCCCGAATGATGGCGATATTCAAAATGACATGTACTTGATGTCCCAGTTACCATCTTCGAATATAATGACTTTCAAAGGGTACCAAATAAATGGAAATACATTTTACACGATCACCCAAGATAAGAAGAGCCCCAACCAAAACAGTGGTGTCCGCTTTGATGCAACAACCAACACGGGAAAGGAAACATATTATGGTTACATAGAGGACATATGGGAACTTAACTATGGATCAGGTGATTTGAAGGTCCCTTTGTTTCGGTGCAAATGGGTCAATATGACACGAGGCGGGGTAACGGAAGACCCGCAGTACGCAATGACAACAGTGGATCTCAACAATCTTGCGTATGCAGATGAACCATTTGTCCTAGACAATGATGTGGCGCAGGTTTTTTATGTGGCGCAGGTTTTTTATGTGAAAGACATGTCTACAAGGAAGCGAATGGATCATACGACCAGCCAAAGCGCCACATAGTTCTTTCAGGAAAAAGAAACATCGTGGGAGTGGATGACAAGGCAGACATGTCAGAAGATTATGAAAAGTTTAATGAAATTGCTCCATTCACAGTGAATATTGACCCAAGCATCCAGTTAAATGATGAAGATTTTCCCTGGATATGGCGCAAAGGGACACACGAGAAGAAAAAGTTTCACACCCAAAGATCTGGGATGTGATCGGCTTCACTATCATCACTTTCTTCTGTGTTTCACACCCAGGAGGGAATGTCTGTAATAGTTAGGGTAGTTAATTATGTGTTTTGGCATTTGAAACGCGAAGAAATTTTATGTGCAAACAAATTCTTTTTCATGCATTTACTGTTTTTTTTCCAGCTAAATGACCCTGAAATTGAAAAGCATTTGAAATGAACTCAGAAAAGGTTGAAAGTTGGCATTGTATCATAATTTCATACAAATAGCATGTGCAAAAAAGTAGAGAGGGTTACGACAAAAACTGGATACACTTCGTGTACAAAATGGACAATCTTTTTCGAAGTATCAGGGTTTCCGACGAAAACTGAAATGTTACAAAGGCATTTCATTTTTTAAATAACCTAAGCATTACCAAATTGAATATAATGATAAAACACACTAATATTAAACATAAGAAAAAATAATCACTGAAAAATCTTTTTCCAAAGTTAAGTTATTCACAAACTTGTGATTCACACAAATTTCAAATAATTCAAAATTTAAACTATTCAAATTTGAAAACTACCGGCACTGATAGATCAAAGTTTGTAAATTTTTGTACCTAAAGCAAAAATATTCACAAAGAAACTCTAAATACAGCAAAAAACAACTCAAAAATAGATAAAACAAATAAAAAAGAAAAAAAATAAGAAAATAAAAAAGCCCGCCTACGGGGCCAAAGCGGCATGCATACGACTAGAAACTCAACCTTTTGTTGGGCCAGGATGCAGGCCCCGCAAAGGCCTAGTAGGCCCACATGGTAGCAATGAATTGGTAGGCCGAGTTGGCCTGCTTAGGAGAGGAGCTCGAGAGAGCTACCGCACTGGGGCTTATAAACCAGTGCGGTAGCCCTTCGACTAGCGAGGTGGGACTAAACTTGCTGCACCGCACTGCGCCAGCGCACCCCCTTTAGTACCGGTTGGAGCCACCACCCGGTACTAAAGGGGGTGCGCTTCCCGCCGCTTGGCCTGGCCAAAA
>NW_021294265.1:0-2625 GCF_002162155.2 Triticum dicoccoides | reverse complement strand
GAACTGATTTCTGTGATGAACTACTTTATAATAAGGGAGTAGGTACAATTACCTCGTCAAGTTCTACTTTCCTCCCACTCACTTCTTTTGAGAGAAACTCCTTCTCTAAAAAGGATCCATTCTTAGCAACAAATATCTTGCCTTCGGATCTGTGAGAGAAGGTGTACCCAACAGTCTCCTTTGGGTATCCTATGAAGACACATTTCTCCGATTTGGGTTCGAGCTTATCAGGTTGAAGCTTTTTCACATAAGCATCGCAGCCCCAAACTTTAAGAAATGACAACTTGGGTTTCTTGCCAAACCACAATTCATAAGGTGTCGTCTTAACGAATTTAGATGGTGCCCTATTTAACGTGAATGCAGCTATCTCTAAAGCATAACCCCAAAACAATAGCGGTAAATCAGTGAGAGACATCATAGATCGCACCATATCCAATAAAGTATGATTATGACGTTCGGACACACCATTATGCTGTGGTGTTCCAGGTGGCGTGAGTTGTGAAACTATTCCACATTGTTTCAAATGAAGACCAAACTCGTAACTCAAATATTCTCCTCCACGATCAGATCATAGAAACTTTATTTTCTTGTTACGATAATTTTCCACTTCACTCTGAAATTCTTTGAACTTTTCAAATGTTTCAGACTTATGTTTCATCAAGTAGATATACCCATATCTACTCAAATCATCTGTGAAGGTAAGAAAATAACGATACCTGCCGCGAGCATCAACACTCATCGGACCGCATACATCAGTATGTATTATTTCTAATAAGTCCGTTGCTCGCTTCATTGTTCCGGAGAACGGAGTCTTAGTCATCTTGCCCATGAGGCATGGTTCACAAGCATCAAGTGATTCCAAAAGCCCATCAGAATGGAGTTCTTCATGCGCTTTACACCAATATGACCTAAACGGCAGTGCCACAAATAAGTTACACTATCATTATTAAACTTATATCTTTTGGCTTCAATACTATGAATATGTGTATAACTACTATCAAGATTTAGTAAAAATAGACCACTCATCAAGGGTGCATGACCATAAAAGATATTATTCATAGATAGAACAGCCATTATTTTCTGATTTAAATGAATAACCGTCTCACATCAAACAAGATCCAGATATAATATTCATGCTTAACGCTGGCACCAAATAACAATTATTCAGGTCTAAAACCAATCCCGAAGGTAGATGTAGAGGTAGCGTGCCGGCGACGATCACATTGACTTTGGAGCCATTTCCCACGCGCATCGTCACCTCGTCCTTAGCTAATCTTCGCTTCATCCGTAGCCCCTGTTTCGAGTTGCAAATATTAGCAACAGAACCAGTATCAAATACCCAGGTGCTACTGCGAGCATTAGTAAGGTACACATCAATAACATGTATATCACATATACCTTTCACTTAGCCATCCTTCTTCTCCGCCAAATACTTGGGGCAATTCCGCTTCTAGTGACCAGTCCCTTTGCAGTAGAAGCACTCAGTCTCAGGCTTAGGTCCAGACTTGGGCTTCTTCACTTGAGCAACAACTTGCTTTCCATTCTTCTTGAAGTTCCCCTTCTTCCCTTTACCCTTTTTCTTGAAACTGGTGGTCTTGTTGACCATCAACACTTGATGCTCCTTCTTGATTTCTACCTCCGCAGCTTTTAGCATTGCGAAGAGCTCGGGAATCGTCTTATCCATCCCTTCCATATTATAGTTCATCACGAAGCTTTAGTAGCTTGGTGGCAGTGATTGAAGAACTCTGTCAATGACACTATCAACTGGAAGATTAACTCCCAGCTGAGTCAAGTGATTGTGGTACCCAGACATTCTGAGTATGTGCTCACCGACAGAACTATTCTCCTCCATTTTGTAGCTACAGAACTTATTGGAGACTTCATATCTCTCAATCTGGGCATTTGCTTGAAATATTAACTTCAACTCCTAGAACATCTCATATGCTCCATGACTTTCAAAATGTTGTTGAAGTCCCGGTTCTAAGTCCCGGTTCTAAGTCATCAGCTTTGCTTTGCCAGGTGTTCACAACATCTAGCGTTGCTCCTGCAGTGGGTTTGGCACCTAGCAGTGCTTCCAGGATGTAATTCTTCTATGCAGCAATGAGGATAATCCTCAGGTTACGGACCCAGTCCGTGTAGTTGCTACCATCATATTTCAACTTAGCTTTCTCTAGGAACGCATTAAAATTCAACGGAACAACAGCACGGGCCATCTATCTACAACAACATAGACATGCAAAATACTATCAGGTACTAAGTTCATGATAAATTAAAGTTTAATTAATCATATTACTTAAGAACTCCCACTTAGATAGACATCCCTCTAATCATATAAGTGATCACGTGATCCATATCAACTAAATCATGTCCGATCATCACGTGAGATGGAGTAGTTTTCAATGGTGAACATCACTATGTTGATCATATCTACTATATGATTCACGCTCGACCTTTCGGTCTCAGTGTTCCGAGGCCATATCTGCATATGCTAGGCTCGTCAAGTTTAACCCGAGTATTCTGCATGTGCAAAACTGGGTTGCACCCGCTGTATGTGAACGTAGAGCTTATCACACCCGATCATCACGTGGTGTCTCGGCACGACGAACTATAGAAACGATGCATACT
>NW_021294264.1:0-2625 GCF_002162155.2 Triticum dicoccoides | reverse complement strand
GAACTGATTTCTGTGATGAACTACTTTATAATAAGGGAGTAGGTACAATTACCTCGTCAAGTTCTACTTTCCTCCCACTCACTTCTTTTGAGAGAAACTCCTTCTCTAAAAAGGATCCATTCTTAGCAACAAATATCTTGCCTTCGGATCTGTGAGAGAAGGTGTACCCAACAGTCTCCTTTGGGTATCCTATGAAGACACATTTCTCCGATTTGGGTTCGAGCTTATCAGGTTGAAGCTTTTTCACATAAGCATCGCAGCCCCAAACTTTAAGAAATGACAACTTGGGTTTCTTGCCAAACCACAATTCATAAGGTGTCGTCTTAACGAATTTAGATGGTGCCCTATTTAACGTGAATGCAGCTATCTCTAAAGCATAACCCCAAAACAATAGCGGTAAATCAGTGAGAGACATCATAGATCGCACCATATCCAATAAAGTATGATTATGACGTTCGGACACACCATTATGCTGTGGTGTTCCAGGTGGCGTGAGTTGTGAAACTATTCCACATTGTTTCAAATGAAGACCAAACTCGTAACTCAAATATTCTCCTCCACGATCAGATCATAGAAACTTTATTTTCTTGTTACGATAATTTTCCACTTCACTCTGAAATTCTTTGAACTTTTCAAATGTTTCAGACTTATGTTTCATCAAGTAGATATACCCATATCTACTCAAATCATCTGTGAAGGTAAGAAAATAACGATACCTGCCGCGAGCATCAACACTCATCGGACCGCATACATCAGTATGTATTATTTCTAATAAGTCCGTTGCTCGCTTCATTGTTCCGGAGAACGGAGTCTTAGTCATCTTGCCCATGAGGCATGGTTCACAAGCATCAAGTGATTCCAAAAGCCCATCAGAATGGAGTTCTTCATGCGCTTTACACCAATATGACCTAAACGGCAGTGCCACAAATAAGTTACACTATCATTATTAAACTTATATCTTTTGGCTTCAATACTATGAATATGTGTATAACTACTATCAAGATTTAGTAAAAATAGACCACTCATCAAGGGTGCATGACCATAAAAGATATTATTCATAGATAGAACAGCCATTATTTTCTGATTTAAATGAATAACCGTCTCACATCAAACAAGATCCAGATATAATATTCATGCTTAACGCTGGCACCAAATAACAATTATTCAGGTCTAAAACCAATCCCGAAGGTAGATGTAGAGGTAGCGTGCCGGCGACGATCACATTGACTTTGGAGCCATTTCCCACGCGCATCGTCACCTCGTCCTTAGCTAATCTTCGCTTCATCCGTAGCCCCTGTTTCGAGTTGCAAATATTAGCAACAGAACCAGTATCAAATACCCAGGCGCTACTGCGAGCATTAGTAAGGTACACATCAATAACATGTATATCACATATACCTTTCACTTAGCCATCCTTCTTCTCCGCCAAATACTTGGGGCAATTCCGCTTCTAGTGACCAGTCCCTTTGCAGTAGAAGCACTCAGTCTCAGGCTTAGGTCCAGACTTGGGCTTCTTCACTTGAGCAACAACTTGCTTGCCATTCTTCTTGAAGTTCCCCTTCTTCCCTTTACCCTTTTTCTTGAAACTGGTGGTCTTGTTGACCATCAACACTTGATGCTCCTTCTTGATTTCTACCTCCGCAGCTTTTAGCATTGCGAAGAGCTCGGGAATCGTCTTATCCATCCCTTCCATATTATAGTTCATCACGAAGCTTTAGTAGCTTGGTGGCAGTGATTGAAGAACTCTGTCAATGACACTATCAACTGGAAGATTAACTCCCAGCTGAGTCAAGTGATTGTGGTACCCAGACATTCTGAGTATGTGCTCACCGACAGAACTATTCTCCTCCATTTTGTAGCTACAGAACTTATTGGAGACTTCATATCTCTCAATCTGGGCATTTGCTTGAAATATTAACTTCAACTCCTAGAACATCTCATATGCTCCATGACTTTCAAAATGTTGTTGAAGTCCCGGTTCTAAGTCCCGGTTCTAAGTCATCAGCTTTGCTTTGCCAGGTGTTCACAACATCTAGCGTTGCTCCTGCAGTGGGTTTGGCACCTAGCAGTGCTTCCAGGACGTAATTCTTCTATGCAGCAATGAGGATAATCCTCAGGTTACGGACCCAGTCCGTGTAGTTGCTACCATCATATTTCAACTTAGCTTTCTCTAGGAACGCATTAAAATTCAACGGAACAACAGCACGGGCCATCTATCTACAACAACATAGACATGCAAAATACTATCAGGTACTAAGTTCATGATAAATTAAAGTTTAATTAATCATATTACTTAAGAACTCCCACTTAGATAGACATCCCTCTAATCATATAAGTGATCACGTGATCCATATCAACTAAATCATGTCCGATCATCACGTGAGATGGAGTAGTTTTCAATGGTGAACATCACTATGTTGATCATATCTACTATATGATTCACGCTCGACCTTTCGGTCTCAGTGTTCCGAGGCCATATCTGCATATGCTAGGCTCGTCAAGTTTAACCCGAGTATTCTGCATGTGCAAAACTGGGTTGCACCCGCTGTATGTGAACGTAGAGCTTATCACACCCGATCATCACGTGGTGTCTCGGCACGACGAACTATAGAAACGATGCATACT
>NW_021294263.1:0-920 GCF_002162155.2 Triticum dicoccoides | reverse complement strand
AGTCAATAACATTTACCCGTGGTGGTGGAGGAACGAGAGTCCATGTCTTGTTACGAAGAAGAGCATGAAACTCCTGCTCCATAGCCTCTCGCCAATGTGGAATGCGCAGGGCAGCCTGATATGAGCGAGGCTCAGAAGATGGATCCGCAACAGCAGCAGCCAAACAAGCAGCCAACCAAGCAACCGTACCATCCTTACGTTCCTTAGGTTTGAAAATGCCACTGCGACTGCGTGTATGTGGTCGGGACACAGGAACCACCGAGGTCGACGGAGCAGCCTGCAACGGGCTGGAGGACGGCGACGTTGACGAGTCAGCCGGTGACGAGGAGCCAGTCACGGTAGCCTCGGACTCGGTTGGCGAAGAAGGCCGACCCACCGGCGAAACCGGCAGAGCAGACGAAGCAGCTGGTGACTCCGGCATCACAGACCGGGCCGATGGCGAGCTCGGCATAGTGGGCCGTGGCGCGGCCGGTGTCGCGGGCCGATCCGCTGATGAAGGCGACGTGAGGACTCGAGCCGCGGGCGAAGACGGCGTGACGGGCCGAGCCGCAGGCGAAGACGGCGTGACGGGCCGAGCCGCGGGCGACTCGGCGGCCGCTGGCGAAACGGACCGAGCAGTGGAGATGCTCGGCGCGACGGGCTCGTCGGGTGACCATGCATGGGCACGCGAATCGATGCCATGCAACATAGGGCGATCGACGTGCCCACCAGAAGACGACGATGATGATGGTGAATCCTCCAACAGCTCCAAACGAGCTCCACGTCCGGTTCCTGCACCATGGTTAGGTAACAGCAAAGGAGAGTATGCAACATCATCAAATTGGTCAGAAGCAACAGAGGATGAATGCAGGGATGGTGGTTCGACAGTGGACACAGGAAGGTTGGCAAAGGGAAAAACATGCTCATCAAACACGACGTCC
>NW_021294262.1:0-1449 GCF_002162155.2 Triticum dicoccoides | reverse complement strand
CGTATGTGTGGGGAAACAAGAGATAGGGTTGATTTCGGACTCCTCCACCAAGGGCCACGAAATTCCCCCCTCTTCCTCCATATATACAGCCCTTAGGGCATCGTTTAGACTTTGGGTTTTGTTTAGATTAAAAGTTCGCCATAGCTGCAACTTCGCGTACTTCGTTTGTGTTCAACGACCAGACAAAGGCGTCACAGAACCCCACCTTGATCAATAAAGCTTTCATCTTATATTCGCAATATCCAGATTGCAATCTTAGTTTCTTGCTTGTTCTTCGTTTGCTCGCAGGAAACAGACCCTCGTGGTCAGGTTGATCGTGCTCCGACGTGGTCAATAACCTCTCGGAGTTGGTTTAGCGATTGCTAAGGCGCGACGTCCTCGCACGTTCGTAGTCGGATCGTCAAAGTCGACTTCCACCAAAGCGAAATCCACCATCTCATCGAAAGACGGGACACCTCCGCCTCTATCAAGTGGTATCAGTTTTCAGGTTGCTCGGTGAGAATTTCCAGTTTTTCCTAGATTAGATTTTTTTCTTACCTATTGTCCAAGAAAAAGCCACAAAAAAAGTTAGATCTGTTCATCCTTTATCCAAGCCAGTCTGAGCCTTTGCAATTTTCTATTCATTGCTTGCATAGTTGAATTATCGGTTGCATCGTCGTGTCAGTTGCTGGTCTTAGCGTCTAGTCTTTTAGAGTTTCCAGTTCTGTTCACATTAGTCACGCCACCGCTGCATCATTATCTCTTCCGCTGTCCACCACCCATCCATCAATTTCCACCACGTGCTACCCACCATTCATTGTCATAATAATAGTTGAGATCGTTCACATCTTCACTTGATCCAATCTGCATCTTATCTAGTTTGTTTTGGAAAGAGGGAGAAAAAAAGAGAAAAAAACGAGAGAAAAAAAAGGAGAAAAAAAAGTCAGAAAAAAAAGGAGAGAAAGAAAAAAAAGTGTGAGGAAAAAAAGAGAGAAGAAAAAAACAAAAAATGATTTATCGAACTGAAACATATTAAAAGTCAAGCTAAACTGAATCGTAGACATGCTAAATGGGTTGAATTCATTGAGACTTTCCCTTATGTCATTAAACACAAGAAGGGAAAAGAAAATGTTATTGCTGATGCATTGTCTCGTCGCTATACTATGCTTTCACAACTTGACTTCAAAATATTTGGTTTGGAGACCATCAAAGATCAATATGTGCATGATGCTGATTTTAAAGATGTAATGCAGAATTGTAAAGAAGGAAGAATGTGGAACAAGTTTGTCGTTAACGATGGATTTGTGTTTCGTGCTAACAAGCTATGCATTCCAGCTAGCTCCGTTCGTCTTTTGTTGTTGCAGGAAGCGCATGGAGGAGGATTAATGGGACATTTTGGCGTGAAGAAGACGGAGGACGTACTTGCTACACATTTCTTTTGGCCAAAGATGAGACGGGATGTTGAGCGTT
>NW_021294261.1:0-1263 GCF_002162155.2 Triticum dicoccoides | reverse complement strand
GCAGCTAAGCCTCCGAGTGGGAGGTCTGCTCTCCACTCGGTAGGATTTTTAAACACTTAGGCGAGTACTGGACTGCAGCTAAGCCCCCGAGTGGGAGGTCTGCTCTCCACTCGATTGGATTTTTAAACACTTAGGCGAGTACTGGACTGCAGCTAAGCCCCCGAGTGGGGGCTTTTGCTCTCCACTCGGTAGGATTTTTAAACACTTAGACGAGTACTGGACTGCAGCTAAGCCCCCGAGTGGGAGGTTTGCTCTCCACTCGGCAGGATTTTAAATACTTAGGCGAAACGGATTCGCAGCTAAGCCCCCGAGTGGGAGGTTTGCTCTCCACTCAGTAGGATTTTAAATACTTAGGCGAAACGGATTCGCAGCTAAGTCTCCGAGTGAGAGGCTTGCTCGTCACTCGGCAGAATTTTTTTTTACGAACTTAGGCGAAACGGATTCGCAGCTAAGCCACCCACTGGGGGATTTCTTACACAAGCAAAAGCGACAACAATTAATGGGAAAATTATAACACTTTTGTCTTTGATAGATAAACTACAGGAGTACTTTTATTATATCTCATCCATTGAGTATTTAAGTGTAAAAGGGGCGGAGCAGATCCGTGTTCCAGGCTCGTGGCTCGTCAATTTGGCGATCGACGTGTGTCCAGCCTTCAGGCCCAGGTACGGCCCTGGCACAACCGTTTAGCCCGTGTCGTTTCGTGCCAGCCCAGCTCTCCCGGCCCGTCTAGCCAGCTTTGCAGGCTGGCTGGGCTCGAAGCCCAGTACATTGTTCACCTAACCCTAACGCACACGCGAGAGCTTCTAGTTCCAGGGTAGGGGCTCAGCTCCGCCGCCGGCACCATCTCCGGCGCTCAACCAGTGTGATCCTATCCGAATCTTACCACGAACCCACGGCGACTCCGACGATGTCGCGCTTCGGGAAGGCCGTCCTCCTCTGCTTGGCCCTATTCGCCGCATGGCACTTCTGCTCGACCCTGTTCGCCGACGTGCCTCCTGGTCCTGGTGGCGACCCTGCGGAGGAGGCACCGGTAGCGAGCGACGCGGCCGGGAAAGCGTCCGGCCTGCCTCTCGCCAGGGAGGCCGGCGTCCGGGAGGCGGCCGGAGCGGGGCGCAACTTCGTCATCTCGCCGCTGTCCATCCATGCGGCGCTCGCGATGGTGACCGCCGGCGCGCGAGGCGACACGCGCAGGGAGCTCCTGGGTTTCCTCGGGTCAGCGTCGCTCGACGAGCTGCACCGCTCGCCGGCGATCAAGCTTGT
>NW_021294260.1:0-1525 GCF_002162155.2 Triticum dicoccoides | reverse complement strand
ATATGTATGTGTTGTTCCTACCTTGCTATGCCTGCTATGCTTAGAGTCGTGTCAGGTCTGGTTCATCTGGGTGATGGGCTAGAGTGAAATGATTATGTCGATAATGAGAGTGGTGTGGTGAACACGATTTGGTAAAGGTATCGATGAGAGGCCATGTAGGAGTACATGGTGGGTTGTTTCATTGAAGCCGACCTTAAGCACTGAGATCTGTATGTGTGATTTAAGAATCAGCTACTACCATGCATTGGGCCCGAAACCAATGGACCCTCTCGGCTTCTTATTCACCCTAGTTCTCCGTCCAGGAGTTGCAAGTAGTTTCTGGTGTTTGTAGCCTACTGGAGGCCGTGGACAGCGCTGACCGTAGGGGTGGGCTGTGATGCGGTAGGTACGTGGCACGGTGTACCGAATACTCGTTAGGTATCTCGGGAACCCTGTTCACATCGTTCGGGGCCGTATGGGAAACCTCGGCCGGACTCCCTGCGGATGGAACCTGGATAGGCGATAAACCTGGACTGGAGGCTTAGGTGGTTAGGTAGGTCGTGGCCGACACCCACGTTGGGCTTCCGCTTGAAGGTTGCCGAGTACATGTCGTGTAAACGACGGTAAGTGGTGAGAGCGTGTATGAAGAAGTACACCCCTGCAGGGTTATCATGATCTATTCAAATAGCCGCGTCCGCGGTAAAGGACTACTTGGTTGCCTATACAGTTCATAGACAAGTAAATGGAAACTGCTAAAAGCCTCAAGATAAGTGTGAGTGCCGAGGATGGCTCTTCCGTAGGAAGACGGAGGTGGATCCTCGGTAGTGTATTGAAGTGGTGAGTAGTGGACTCGTGTGCGCAAAACCATTTCAAGTTGAAGTATCGTAGGATAGCCTAGCCAAGAGTCAAAGCTGGCTTGCTGCAATAACTCCACCAACCCTTCTTGATACTATGCATGTATGTAGGATCTGATGTAAGTCTTGCTGAGTACCTTTGTACTCATGTTGCTATAATTTACATTTTTACAGAAGACGCTGCAACCCCTTCTGATGGGTTCTATGTAGACGTTGACATCAACGAGTAGGCTAAAGGCCCAGGTGGTGATCCTGAGCTTGTGAAGGACCATGTAGTATAGCTAGGCTTTCCAAGCCTCTTTTATTTTACTAGTTGTCTGTACCCAGACAAGTTACTTCCGCTGCTGGTTTGTATGACTGTATGACTTGAATGCTGGGTCGTGTGACCCGTACCTTGTGTATGTTATGTATGGCTCTCTGAGCCTTAAATAAAGTACTTGTGTCGTAGAGTCATGTTGTGATGCTTCGTTGTATTTGCACATATCGAGCATATTGTGTGTATGATTGAAATGCTTGGTATGTGTGGGATCTGACTATCTAGTTGTTTATCTTTAGTAGCCTCTCTTACCGGGAAATGTCTCCTAGTGTTACCGCTGAGCCATGGTAGCTTGCTACTGCTCTGGAACACTTAGGCTGGCCGGCATGTGTCCTTCTTTGTTCCTGTGTCTGTCCCTTTGGGGAAATGTCACGCT
>NW_021294259.1:0-1177 GCF_002162155.2 Triticum dicoccoides | reverse complement strand
TTCTTGTGTTTAATGACATAAGGGAAAGTCTCAATGAATTCAACCCATTTAGCATGTCTACGATTCAGTTTAGCTTGACTTTTAATATGTTTCAAAGATTCATGATCAGAATGTATAACAAATTCTTTGGGCCATAAATAATGTTGCCATGTTTCTAAAGTCCGAACAAGAGCATATAATTCTTTATCATAAGTAGAATAATTCAGACTAGGCCCACTCAATTTTTCAGAAAAGTATGCAACAGGTTTGCCATCTTGTAATAACACACCTCCTAATCCAATTCCACTAGCATCACATTCAAGCTCAAAAGTCTTATTAAAATCAGGAAGTTGGAGTAAAGGAGCATGTGTCAACTTATCTTTCAATACCGTGAAGGCTTCATCCTGTGCGGTACCCCAAACAAAAGGCACATCCTTCTTTGTAAGCTCGTTGAGAGGTGCAGCAATGGTGCTGATATCTCTCACAAAACGCCTATAGAATCCAGCGAGGCCAAGAAAACTCCTCACTTGTGTGACCGTTTTGGGCTGCGGCCAACTCTCAATAGCTTCAATCTTGGCTTTGTCAACTTCAATTCCCTGTGGAGTAACAACATAGCCAAGAAAAGATACTCGGTCGGTGCAAAAGGTGCACTTCCCAAGGTTACCAAACAAACGTGCATCACGTAGAGCAATAAAAACAGCACGTAAATGTTCCAAATGTTCTCAAAGATCTGCTATAAATCAGTATATCATCAAAATAGACTACCACAAATCGTCCAATGAAAGCACGTAAAACTTCGTTCATTAGTCTCATGAAAGTACTAGGCGCATTAGTTAACCCAAAAGGCATGACTAACCACTCATATAATCCAAACTTAGTTTTAAATGCTGTTTTCCATTCATCTCCCAATTTCATACGAATTTGATGGTATCCACTACGCAAATCAACTTTGGAGAATATTGTAGAGCCACTCAATTCATCAAGCATATCATCTAGCCTAGGAATAGGATGACGATAACGAATAGTAATATTATTAATGCCTCTACAATCAACACACATACGTGATGTACCATCCTTTTTCGGCACTAGAATAATAGGAACAGCACAAGGACTAAGGGATTCGCGTATATAACCTTTGTCGAGAAGCTCTTGTACTTGACGCATAATCTCCTTCGTCTCCTCTGGATTGGTACGGTAT
>NW_021294258.1:0-1275 GCF_002162155.2 Triticum dicoccoides | reverse complement strand
ATATGACGGACAATAGGTGTGGCCGGGTGACCAAGACGAGCATGCCACTGTGACGGAGAGACCCGAACTCCACTGAAAACACGAGCGACACCAGGATGCTCCAGACGGTAGAGGCCCTGGCACAACCGCCCACTAAGAAGAATGTCCCTCGTGCCCCGATCCTTAATAAAAAGATCAAAAGGGTGAAATTCACAAAGCACATTATTATCACGTGTGAGTTTAGGAACTGAAAGAAGATTACGGGTCACAGATGGAACTCGAAGAACATTGCGAAGCTGAAGACTCCTATTGGCATGTCTAGTGAGAAGAGATGCTTGACCAATATGAGAGATGTGCATACCTGCTCCATTGGCGGTGTGGATCTTGTCGGAGCCATGATAGGGTTCACGAGTGTGAAGCTTTCCCATCTCGCTGGTTAGATGCTCTGTCGCCCCAGAGTCCATGTACCAGTGTGGATCGATGGAGTAGGACTGAGTGTGTCCCTGTTGCTTCTGCGGCGCGGGACGATTAGCCATGGCGACCTGACGGGCATTGTTGCGTGTATCTTTGCCGTCATTGCCAAGACCAAGGAAGCTTCGCTGGAAGCGCTTATGACACTTGGAGGCCCAGTGCCCATCGCGGCCACAAAGCTGACACACACGTGGACCGCCAGCCCCCGGTAAGGTCGCAGTAGGTGGGGGGGCCGAGGCGGGCGACGGTGGCAGCCCCAAGGGAGACCGGGGTGATGAAGAAGAGCGGCCACCCTTGGTGGCGGCGTTGGCCGAGAGGGAGCCAGTGCCCCTGGTGCGGCGAGTCTCGACCCGTTGCTCAGTGAGAAGAAGCCGAGAGAAAACCTCGTGTGCCAGCATGGGTGTCGAGTTGCCCCGCTCGTTGATGATCTCGACTAAGGCATCATACTCCTCATCAAGACCATTGACAATAAACGAGTTGAACTCGGAGTCGGTGAGGGGCTGTCCAATGGAGGCCAATGTGTCGGCGAGGCCCTTGACCTTGTTGTAGAACTCAGTGGCAGTGGAGTCAAGCTTCTGACACTCTCCAAGCTGACGACGGAGTGCAGAGACACGAGCCTGGGACTGCGCTGCAAAGGTGCGCTCAAGGATGGTCCAGGCCTCATGAGACGTCTTCGCGAAGACAACAAGGCCGGCAACTGCCAGCGAGAGCGACCCCTGGATGGAGGAGAGGTTCGCCTGGTCCTGCCCCGTCCAGACGCGATGGGCCGGATTGTAGACCGGACCGTGCACGCTGTCTACCAGCGCGGGTGGGCAGGGAAGCGAT
>NW_021294257.1:0-1894 GCF_002162155.2 Triticum dicoccoides | reverse complement strand
AGGCTACAAACACCAGAAACTACTTGCAACTCCTGGACGGAGAACTAGGGTGAATAAGAAGCCGAGAGGGTCCATTGGTTTCGGGCCCAATGCATGGTAGTAGCTGATTCTTAAATCACACATACAGATCTCAGTGCTTAAGGTCGGCTTCAATGAAACAACCCACCATGTACTCCTACATGGCCTCTCATCGATACCTTTACCAAATCGTGTTCACCACACCACTCTCATTACCGACATAATCATTTCACTCTAGCCCATCACCCAGATGAACCAGACCTGACACGACTCTAAGCATAGCAGGCATAGCAAGGTAGGAACAACACATACATATGGCTCAATCAACTCCTACACATGCTAGTGGGTTTCATCTAGTTATTGTGGCAATGACAGGTCATGCAGAGGAAATGGGTTCAACTACCGTAGCACACAGCAGTTTGAAACACGTTGTCTTAATGCAGTAAAAGAGAGCAGGAGCGAGAACATGGGTTTGTATCGATATGATCAAATGGTTGGTTGCTTGCCTGATGGTTCGATGCACTGATACGGTTCTTCGTTAGGGTAATCGCGGTACTCCTCGGAGGCAGAACCTGTCGCAAAGGACACCGACACACAACCATCACCAAACAATGTGCAACAATATGATGCATGCATGAAACATAGCAATATGAGTGTGTTGGGCTAATGCAACTAAAACCAGAAGGGTTTGAACCAATTTGAATCAAAGATTCAAATTTCAAACTCAAACATGGCCCTTTAAGGTGCTTTTCCTTGTTCTGCTTAAAACATCAATTTAACTTGTTTGATCATGCATGAAAATAGTACAGATGGATAGATTGGATTTTTCTGATCATTTTTCATATATAATTTCTCCAATTTGGAGTTACAGAATAAAAGTTATGAATTTTTGAAGTTTAAATAATATTCTGGAATTTCCTGATTTAATTTAATCCAGAAATATAATTATTGCGCCAGCATGACGTCAGCATGACGTCAGTGGTCAACTGCGGCTGTCTGGGGTCAAACCTGACGTGTGGGGGCCACACGTCAGTGACAGGGGGGTTAAACAGGGTTAAATTAATCCTAATTACTAATTAGTGGCGCTGGGGCCCACTAGTCAGTGTCAGGGGGTTAACTAACAGTGGTTAGCGCTAATCCTAATTAGCCACAGGGCTGGGCCCACCTGTCAGGGACTCAGGGGGGGTCCTGCCGTGGTCAAAGTGGGTCAAACCCACCGGCGACATGACGCCGGCGAGGCCCGAGACGGCGGCGCGATGCGGAATCGCGCTACAGGGCACGGGCGAGGCCGTGCTTGGGCTCGTTGGAGAGCTCTTGCTCCCGCGCGTCGAACGGTGGCCGTGGCTGGGCCTGGGGTGGCCGGAGTCGACGGCGGCGAGCTCGGCTACGGCCGCCGGAGTTCGGGTGCGGTCGGAGTCGGCGTTGCAGGGGGTTTGGGGAGGCGTTGGTGCGTGCTGCGTGCTCCTAGTGAGGCGTGGAGCATGATAGTGTGCTCGGTTGGGCGCTACGGTGACCGTGGCCACGACGGCGACATCGCCGGCGGCGTGGAGCTCTCGGCCAAGGTGGGGCTAAGGCCTAGAGGTCGAAAGAGACCAGGGGAGAAGGGGGAAACGACTCGGGGGCTCACCGCGGTTGCAGTGGGCGTCGAAGCGGGCTCGGGGACGCGCTGGAGACGGCGAATTCGACGGCGATGATGGTCGGAGCCCGAAGAGGGGAACGGCGACGTGGCGGCGATGCAGGGCTTCCGGAGGCCCGTGGAGCGGTGGGGAGGGAGAGGGGGTCGAGGCGGAGCTTCTGAGCTAGTCGGGGGAGCGAGGGGTGGCCGGAGACGGCTGCTATGGCGAACGGCGGCGACGGTGGTGTTCGGCTGTGTGAG
>NW_021294256.1:0-1711 GCF_002162155.2 Triticum dicoccoides | reverse complement strand
ATGTCTTGACTGACTATGCAACATAATCTTGAGTATGATTCATATAGTTTGGTATTTATATTGTGTTTAATGCTCAAGTCTTTTCACCAGACAATATTATTAATTGATCGAATTAATCTAAGCCCAATCATCTTACATGAGATTTTTGTCTTGCCTCAGTGACACAACCAAAACTATTTTTTTGGTGGTGTTATAATCATGATACTTGTGCATTACGAGCTTTTAACTTTTGTGGTTTGTTAACACGATTATTTGACATATTCACTTACACAAGTACTATGACATGAGTAAATCATTCGCGCGTCGTTTGTATAATCATGACTTCGGGCTGTCTGGGTGGTAGCAAAACTACATGCGGTGGCATCCCGGGTTTGACACTGTTTCGATCTATGGTTGCTTCTTTCGATCCAACATTGAGGTCATTCGTGAGCGAGATTGGACGGCACCATGGCACCACTGGTGCTCCGCCGGATGCATGGTCTGATTCTTGTTTTTGTATTGGTTAGATTACTTGCTTATGTCTTGATGAAGAGAGTTTACTTCCTAGCCCTAGAACTCTTATGTTTGGTTAATTATTTTGATTTTGTTCCTTAGGTTAATAGAATCTTATTGCAGTTTTTTGTACAGATGTTCCATTTTACCTAGGGATAAAAAGTGCAATATAAAGGTTCAGTAAAGGATCTGAACTTATATCTGATCATTTAGGTGCTGAATTTGTCTATCTGAACTTTATTGGCACTGAAATTATCTCGATGACTGATATTATCTGATGTAACATACGTTGGGATAAATAATACTATACAAGTGGATATGATGGATAAATAATATAATAGATGAGGGGGTGCTTAAGATTTTTTAGAAGTGTTTCTAATCATTACTAAACTCTTTCAAAGCAAGGGAACGATTTAAAGTTCTGTCCTGCATATAAAGCAGTGATTCATTTCCCTTTGAGTGGCTAAACATATAGTGGAAGAAGGGCTTCTATGTCACATCCATGGGTTCATATTTAGTTCCATGATAGCATTAGTAATAGAAGAGAAAGCATACTTGCTTCTCTGTGTTTTATATATGGTTTAAAAGTGTCTTATGGGTTACTCTTTCATTATTTTACAGGAATGTTTGTTGTACATTGGTCCTACATGCCTCTGTCTGAGGCTGTTACGAGCTACTATCAGTTCCATTCCATTCTTATGTTTGAGAGATGGCGCCTGATTGCTCTGTCCTTGGAGGGGTTTAGACTGATGTTTTTGTTAGTGATGGAGGCGTTCAGTCACAGATACATTTTTTCCGGGGCGGTTCTTTCGATGGTTTTTTGTGTGTGGAAGTTCTTTCGATGGTTGTTTTCTTTTGATGGTCGTTGTTCATTGTATGGCCAGGCAGTTTCCAGGTGGTTCACATTTTTATAGGAGGCACATGCTTTTGTTCATCTTGCTTCTTGGCAATACATTTTTTTGTTTTGGCATGTACAAGATGTGAATTTATTAGTGTTGCTTCAGACTAAGTCTGGACCATGCTGGTTCTAATAATGTGTTCTTTGATGCTTCTGCGGGTTGTATATTTTTGCATGCTCAGTGTGGGTAAACATATGGAGTTTTTCTATCTCTCTTGACTTCTCACTTTAACTTTTCGGGACATGAACATTGAAGTTACTATGGCTACCATAAAAAGGCATATTATGGCCTAATAAACTCTTAGTTGCATTAGTACTGAT
>NW_021294255.1:0-1512 GCF_002162155.2 Triticum dicoccoides | reverse complement strand
TATTCCTAGGCTAGATGATATGCTTGATGAATTGAGTGGCTCTACAATATTCTCCAAAGTTGATTTGCGTAGTGGATACCATCAAATTCGTATGAAATTGGGAGATGAATGGAAAACAGCATTTAAAACTAAGTTTGGATTATATGAGTGGTTAGTCATGCCTTTTGGGTTAACTAATGCACCTAGTACTTTCATGAGATTAATGAACGAAGTTTTACATGCTTTCATTGGACGATTTGTGGTAGTTTACTTTGATGACATATTGATTTATAGCAGATCTTTGGAAGAACATTTGGAACATTTACGTGCTGTTTTTATTGCTCTACGTGATGCACGTTTGTTTGGTAACCTTGGGAAGTGCACCTTTTGCACCGACCGAGTATCTTTTCTTGGCTATGTTGTTACTCCACAGGGAATTGAAGTTGATAAAGCCAAGATTGAAGCCATTGAGAGTTGGCCGCAGCCCAAAACGGTCACACAAGTGAGGAGTTTTCTTGGCCTCGCTGGATTCTATAGGCGTTTTGTGAGAGATTTCAGCACCATTGCTGCACCTCTCAATGAGCTTACAAAGAAAGATGTGTCTTTTCTTTGGGGTACTGCATAGGAAGAAGCCTTCACGGTACTGAAAGATAAGTTGACACATGCTCCTTTACTCCAACTTCCTGATTTTAATAAGACTTTTGAGCTTGAATGTGATGCTAGTGGAATAGGATTAGGAGGTGTGTTTGATAGAGGCGGGGTGTCCCGATCTTTCGATGAGATGATAACTATCGATTTGGTGGAGACGACTTTGACGATCCGACTACAAACGTGCACGATGTTGCGCCTTAGCAATCGCTAAACCAATCTCCTGAGGTTACTGACGATGCTGGAAGCACGGTCAGCCTGACCATGAAGGTCTATTCCTGCAAGCAATCGAAGAACGAGCAAGAATATGATAAAGCAATCTGAATATTGCAAATATATATGAAGTATTGATAATGGTGGGGATCCGGAAGCGGTCTTGGTCTGGTCGTTGGACACAAACGAAGTACACGAAGTTGCAATGGCTAACTTTTAACTAAGCAAATCCCAAAGTCTAAACGATGCCCTAAGGGCTGTATATATGGAGGAAGAGGGGGGGAATTTCGTGGCCCTTGGTGGAGGGGTCCGAAATCAACCCTATCTCTTGTTTCCCCACACATACAGACTCTAAAAATAGCCTATACTTATGTATTTCGAAATTACATGGGCCTGGCCCAATAATAAGGTGACGCAGCACCTAAAATAGCCTCGGGACGAAATTTATGAAGTGGCATCTTGTATATTTCGTCCAAGGCTTCATGCACCCATTATGGTGGCTTCAAAGTCCTGAAATCATCACTTGTAACTCCGTTCTTGTTCCCCTTGCGCATGCCATCATCTCCATGCTTGTTCTTGCTCCAATGTTCATCCTTCTCCAAGCTAGGCCCTTCATTTGTAAGCAAAACAAATGTATCCAATTTAGGTAGCATCATATTCTCATGAACATTA
>NW_021294254.1:0-1700 GCF_002162155.2 Triticum dicoccoides | reverse complement strand
ATTTATTGACTTTTTATTTAATTACAATTTTTTGCTTTTATGGTTTTCTAAATCTATACCTACTAATAAAGCAAGGTGCGTTTCTTCAATATTTTCATCCATTCACCGCAGAAAATAATTTTTTTCTATCCGAGGTGGTACTAAATTTTTGTGCGTCTCTCCACTAGAAAAGACAAAAAAATTCTACAGAATTCCGCAATTGGGCTGGGCTCACTCGAGCCCAACAAAGCCAACCCAGTAATTATCCTGCCCACGCGTTGGGAATACCTTATTTGTCGCACAAGGCAACAAATTGTTGAAAGTATGCACAGGTCGCCTAAGACTGGGCCGACCCGTTTTTGTTTTTTCAGTGTTCTGTTTCTATTTTCCTTTTTCCATTCCTTTCCTACTAATAAACCAAGGTGCGTTTCTCTATTTTTTTCATCAGTTCACTGCAGAAAAAAAATCCTATTCGAGGTTGTACTAAATTTTGGTTTATCTGTTTCATTTTCGTTTTCCCCTTCTTTTTTTATTTTCCATAAAGTAAAAATATACAAAATATATTCAGAATTTCAAAGATTGTTTTAATATTCAAAAATCAGCATTACCAAATTCTATTCCTGTTTTTAAAAATATTAGAACCTTAAAAAAAGCTGGCATCAGAATTTCCTAAACATTGAAAAAAATATTGCCATTTTAAAAATCTATTTCAAAATTGTTCGTGATTGTTTTGTAAAATTAATATTTTATAAAATGTTCCATATTCAAAAACAAATTCCTGTTTTAGTAAAAAGTTAACAAAAACAAAATAATATTTGCGACCAAGCAAACATTTAAACGAATTGTTCTCAAAATTGTATTTTATATAAAAGGTTCATGTTTTCAAAAAATTAATTTTGAATTTCAATAACTATTCCCATTTCTAATTTTGTTTGTGTTTTTCCAACATTATATGGATTTTCAAAAAAAAAACTGTCACAAAATTGTCCGGGCTTTCAGTTTTTTTGACGTTTCAAGAATATTGTGCTGTTCATATTTCTTAGAATGTTCAATAAATAAATAAATAGATCAAATCTGATGCTATCATATTTTATTAAATTTACGCGCTGGCCATGGCTTAGCAGCGTGCGTTTGTTCTATCCTGGTTGGATATAAATTAAAAAAATTGTGGGCATCTGCCAATAAAAGAGAATATTTTGTTTGGCTCAAATTAGAAAAAAAATGTGGATACATGAGCGCTAAAATAATCAAAGAGAATAGAACGTCATAATGAAGGGACACTCATGCCTGATTATGCTTATGCAAGAGGATTTATGCGCTGTAATTAGTAATCCATCCGGTTATGCTATCGTAGGAGAGTGGTCAAAGCAACCGTGACCCGATGGTCGTCACACATCCACCAGATGAGGAGGCATACACAACCCTGAGATGGAGGCGGATGTGAAAGAAAAAGGCATGAGTTGGGTGCTCGCCACCATGCCTACAAACTCCACCACTATCTAGATTTCATGGGCCAAACATGTCCAGCGAGAAGACCGCAACTCCTTGCTTTGTCACCTACCATTATGGAGATCGTCTTCCCCTCGAGTTAGGGTTTTGTTCTCCTCCCGGCGGCGCCTCGGCATCGACGTCAAGACCGCGATCCCCTCCGCCTCTCCTCCACCGATTGCCGGCGTCTTTGGACGGCTGACAAGCGTGGTCGGAAGGGTTCGGCTTAGGGA
>NW_021294253.1:0-1388 GCF_002162155.2 Triticum dicoccoides | reverse complement strand
GAAAGTCATAGCCTTATGTTTTCGGTCATATTGACTCTTTTGACGAGATTGGGCTGTTTTCAACTTTTCACGAACGATACGAACTTGTTCTTCTGCTTCCTGAATCATATCCGGGCCAAAGAATTGTCTTTCCCCGGTCTCTGACCAGTTAAGGGGTGTTCGACACCGTCGTCCATAGAGAACTTCAAAAGGGGCTTTACCCAAGCTAGATTGATAGCTGTTGTTGTAAGCGAATTCGGCAAATGGAAGGCACTTCTCCCAGTCCATTCCGAATGAGATAACAGAGGCTCGAAGCATGTCTTCTAGAATCTGGTTGACGCGTTCCACTTGACCACTCGACTGAGGGTGGAAGGCGGTGCTAAAGGAGAGACGGGTTCCCATAGCATTTTGGAAGCTTTCCCAAAATTGAGAGGTGAAAAGACTTCCTCGATCCGAGTTAATTTCCAAAGGAACACCATGGAGGGACACTATTCGGGAGATGTATAAGTCTGCCAGCTGACTAGCGGTTATACTCTCACGAACAGGTAAGAAATGGGCTACTTTGGAAAGACGATCGACAACGACGAAAATAGCATTATTCCCTCTCTTGGTCCTGGGAAAACCGGTAATGAAATCCATACCAATTTTATCCCATTTCCATTCAGGAATAGCTAAGGGTTGAAGGGTGCCAGCAGGCCGTTGATGCTCTGCTTTTACACGACAACAGACGTCGCAATTAGCAATATACTGAGCAATTTCCCTCTTCATCCTAGTCCACCAGAACCTCTGGCGTAGGTCCTGATACATCTTAGTACTACCGGGATGAATGGTGAGAGGAGATTCATGAGCTTCCTTAAGGATCAATCGCCTCAGGTTGCGCACTTTGGGAACCACTAGTCGATCCCCGAAGTATACGACCCCTTGATCATTAATGGAGAAGCAATTCGCAATTCCTTTCTGAATGTTTCTCTTGATGCGGGAGATTCCCGGATCTACCTTCTGTGCTTTGATA
Source organism: Triticum dicoccoides (assembly GCF_002162155.2). Classification (NCBI taxonomy): domain Eukaryota; kingdom Viridiplantae; phylum Streptophyta; class Magnoliopsida; order Poales; family Poaceae; genus Triticum; species Triticum dicoccoides. The sequence goes on along the minus strand of NW_021294253.1, from coordinate 397 downwards.
ATCTGATCCATAAGGGTAGGTTTTGCCACCAAGGTGGAAAGAAAACCTTGAGGTACAACGTGAAGGTTAAGCTTCCGAAATTCCTCATGGAGAAGCGGTTGACTTTGTTGTAACATCAGGTTGTTACAATAAGATTTACGACTTAGCGCATCAGCCATGACGTTGGCTTTCCCTGGGGTGTAGGTTATTCCTAAGTCGAAGTCTGTGATCAACTCAACCCAACGTCTTTGCCTGAGATTCAGATCCGGTTGGGTGAAAATGTACTTCAGACTTTGGTGATCAGTGAATATTTCGCAACGATTACCGAGGAGGTAATGTCGCCAGGTCTTAAGTGCATAGACTACGGCTGCAAGCTCTAGATCATGAGTAGGATAATTCTCCTCATGTGGGTGCAATT
>NW_021294252.1:0-1062 GCF_002162155.2 Triticum dicoccoides | reverse complement strand
CGGTCATTGACAGAATCCTCCAGTCGCTTCCACCAAGCTACAAGAGCTTTGTGATGAACTTCAATATGCAGGGGATGGAAAAGACCATTCCTGAAGTATTTGCTATGCTGAAATCAGCAGAGGTAGAAGTCAGGAAGGAACATCAAGTGTTGATGGTCAATAAAACCACTAAGTTCAAGAAAGGCAAGGGTAAAAAGAACTTCAAGAAGGACGGCAAGGAGGTTGCCGCGCCCGGCAAGCAAGCTGCCGGGAAGAAGCCAAAGAATGGACCCAAGCCCGAGACTGAGTGCTTTTATTGCAAGGGAAGCGGTCACTGGAAGCGGAACTGCCCTAAGTACTTAGCGGATAAGAAGGCCGGCAAAACAAAAGGTATATGTGATATACATGTAATTGATGTGTACCTTACTAGTGCCCGTAGTAGCTCCTGGGTATTTGGTACCGGTGCAGTTGCTCACATTTGTAACTCAAAGCAGGGGCTGCGGAATAAGCGGAAACTGGCAAAGGACGAGGTGACGATGCGCGTCGGGAATGGTTCCAAGGTCAATGTGATCGCCGTCGGCACGCTACCTCTGCATCTCCCTTCAGGATTAGTTTTAAACCTTAATAATTGTTATTTAGTGCCAGCTTTGAGCATGAACATTGTATCGGGATCTTGTTTAATTCGAGATGGCTACTCTTTTAAATCTGAGAATAATGGTTGTTCCATTTTTATGAGAGATATGTTTTATGGTCATGCTCCTATGGTGAATGGTTTATTCTTTATGAATCTCGAACGTGATGCTACACATGTTCATAATGTGAGTACCAAAAGAAGTAAGGTTGATAATGATAGTCCCACATACTTGTGGCACTGCCGCCTTGGTCACATAGGTGTCAAACGCATGAAGAAGCTCCATGCTGATGGACTTTTAGAGTCTCTTGATTATGAATCATTTGACACATGCGAACCATGCCTTATGGGTAAAATGACCAAGACTCCGTTCTCAGGAACAATGGAGCGAGCAACCGACTTATTGGAAATCATACATACTGATGTGTGCGGTCCGATGAGTGTTGAGGCTC
>NW_021294251.1:0-1348 GCF_002162155.2 Triticum dicoccoides | reverse complement strand
GACACTATATCTCTGAGTGTCCACAGTGGGACAATGAGAAGAAGAAGAAGAAGAGCAAGGAATATGATTCTGATGAGAAGAAGAAGAAGAAATCTTCAAAGTCTTCTTCCAAGTGCTCATTAAGGTCTTCATCTCATAAGAAGAGCTCATCTAGCAATGCTCGAGCTTTTGTTGGCAAGGAAATGGATTCAGAGGAGGAGTGTGCCTCTGAGGAGGCGGAGGTGGAGTCTAAAGAAGAGTCCGACCCTGGCGTTGCAAGTCTGGCTCTAGCCACAGCCTATGTTGCCAAGTCCATCTTCAACACTGAAGACAATGACTTCCACACCAACGCTGAAGCTGATGACATGGACGATCCTGCTCCCACCTACTGTTTCATGGCACGTGGTGCCAAGGTAAAATCACGTGATGCTTACTTTCAAACATCAAGTGAAGATGACTCTGATTGTGAATCCAAACCCAGCTACAAAACACTTGCTAAAATTTCTACTGAACAACAATAGGCTATGGAACATACTCAAAAACTGTTAGACAAAAGTGATGACCCGTTGGACGTGGAAATGACACGTTCACAATCCTTAGTTGAAGACATAAAAAATCTTCATGCTAAGTACCAAGAACTTGAAAGTCTTCATGAGATGCTCTCAACCACTTATGAAAAGCTCTCCTATGATTATCTTCAAAGGAAGCAAGAGCTTGAGAAATTGAAAGCGGCTCATGAAGATCTTCAAAAGGAGAATGAGTCACTTCACGCTCAACAGATCAGTTCCGCTCAGGATGGATTTGAACCACCATGTCTAAAATGCATTGTGCGTGATAATGCTACCTCTATTGCTGAATGTTCCACTACTGCTGCTATTGCATTGTCTTCAACTACAGATGTGGAAACTAACCCCTCTATGGAGGATACCACTACTATTGCTGATGAAAATGCTAGGTTGAAGACATTGCTTGAAACAGGGATGTATAGAAGTCTGAAAGGACATCAGACACTTTGCGATGTCCTCAAAAGCAGATTCTGAACAGGAACCCTAGGAAAGAGGGTGTCGGGTTCGAGAGGAAAATGAATGTTGATGGTTCCTACTGGAAGCCTGAGCAGTATACCAAAACCACATGGGTTGCTGCAAAGGAACCTTCAGCGGATCCATCCACCTTATCTGGCTTTACCTGTGCTAATCCTATTATCATTGATGAATCCTTTATGCAAACGATAAACTGTTCAAAAATCAGAATGGTGAAGTGTTTGCCAGGTATATTGGTACTAACTGCAGGAATGGACCACCTATGAAGAAGATCTGGGTTCCCAAAAGCTGTCTTGAGAATCTTCCAGTGAATGTCATCATGACACCAC
>NW_021294250.1:0-1050 GCF_002162155.2 Triticum dicoccoides | reverse complement strand
CCCTTCTTGAAACTAGTGGTTTCACCAACCATCAACAATTGATGCTCCTTCTTGATTTCTACTTTCGCGGTGTCAAACATCATGAATATTTCAAGGATCATCATATCTATCCCTGATATGTTATAGTTAATCACGAAGCTCTAGCAGCTTGGTGGCAATGACTTTGGGGAAACATCACTATCTCATCTGGAGGATCAACTCCCACTCGATTCAAGTGATTGTTGTGCTCAGACAATCTGAGCACAAGCTCAACGATTGAGCTTTTCTCCCTTAGTTTGCAGGCTAAGAAAATCGTCGGAGGTCTTATACCTCTTGATGTGGGCACGAGCCTGAAATCCCAATTTCAGCCCTCGAAACATCTCATATGTTCCGCGACGTTTCGAAAACATCTTTGGTGCCTCTACTTAAACCATTTAATTGAACTATCACGTAGTTATCAAAACGTGTATGTCCGATGTTCGCAACATCGACAAACGATGTTGGGGTTCAGCACACTGAGCGGTGCATTAAGGACATAAGCTTTCTACTGATCGCATAATCGCTACTATCAACTTTCAACTATATTTTCTCTAGGAACATATCTAAAATAGTAGAACTAAAGCGCGAGCTACGACATAATTTGCAAAAGGTCTTTTGACTATGTTCAAGATAATTAAGTTCATCTTATGAACTCCCACTTAGATAGACATCCCTCTGGTCATCTAAGTGATCACATGATCCGAGTCAACTAGGCCGTGTCCGATCATCACGTGAGACGGACTAGTCATCATCGGTGAACATCTTCATGTTGATCGTATCTACCATACGACTCATGCTCGACCTTTCGGTCTCCGTGTTCCGAGGCCATGTCTGCACATGCTAGGCTCGTCAAGTTAACCCTAAGTGTTTTCGCTGTGTAAAACTGTCTTACACCCGTTGTATGTGAACGTAAGAATCCATCACACCCGATCATCACGTGGTGCTTAGAAGCGATGAACTGTAGCAACGGTGCACAGTTAGGGGAGAACACTTCTTGAAATTTTGTAAGGGATCATCTTATTTACTACCGTC
>NW_021294249.1:0-1008 GCF_002162155.2 Triticum dicoccoides | reverse complement strand
AGGTCTGATTCATCGGGGATGAATCAGAGGCGTGTGAACATGTCCTACTGTGTGTGAGCTAAGTGTGTGAACACGATTTGGTAAAGGTAGCGGTGAGAGGCCATGTAGGAGTACATGGTGGGTTGTCTCATTGCAGCCGTCCTCAGGAACTGAGTTCTGTGTTTGTGATCCATGATTCAGCTACTACCACGCATTGGGCCCGAAACCAATGGACCCTCTCGGCTTCTTGATCACCCTTGTCCTCTGTCCAGGAGTTGCAAGTAGTTTCTGGTGTTTGTAGTATGCTGGAGGCCGTGGGCAGCGCTGACCGTAGGGGTGGGCTGTGATGCGGTAGGCACGTGGCACGGTGTACCGGGCGCCCGTTTGGTGTCTCGAGAACCCTGTTCACATCGTTTGGGGCTGTGAGCGAAACTCCGGCCGGATCTCCTCATGGATGGAACCCGAATAGGCGATAAACCTGGACTAGAGACTCGAGTGTTTAGGTAGGCCGTGGCCGACACCCACGTTGGGCTTCCACTTGAAGGTTGCCGAGTACATGTCGTGTAAACGGCGGTAAGTGGTGAGAGCGTGTGTGAAGAAGTACACCCCTACAGGGTTAACATCATCTATTCGAATAGTCGTGTCCGCGGAAAAGGACTTCTGGGTTGCTTATATCAGTTCATAGACAAGTGAGAGTGGATACTCTAAAATACGCAAGATAAGCGTGAGTGCTATGGATGGCGTTCTCGTAGGGAGACGGGAGCGGATCCATAGTGGTGTATTGGTTGGTGAATATGTGGACTCGTGTGCGCCACCTCAAAAGAGTTACATTGCAGTCGTAGTTCAGGATAGCCACCGAGTCAAAGCTGGCTTGCTGCAGTTAAACCCCACCATCCCCTTGTTGAAAATGATGCATATGTAGTTAGTTCTGATGTAAGTCTTGCTGGGTACATTTGTACTCACGTTTGCCTATTTTATGTTTTTGCAGAGAGACTTCGGTCTCACTAGTAGTTTCGCGTGGACTTCGAC
>NW_021294248.1:0-1064 GCF_002162155.2 Triticum dicoccoides | reverse complement strand
GTCATCAGCGAGTGAATCCAGGCTGTAGCACTGGGCTAGCAGGACTCCGGTGAACCGGGCTGTAGCGGGCTAACAGGACTCCGGTATTCATCGCGTGACATTTCCCCGAAGGGACAGACACAGGAACGAAGAAGGACACATGCCGGCCAGCCTAAGTGTTCCGGAGCAGTAGCAAGCTACCATGGCTCGGTGGAAACACTAGGAGACATTTCCCGGTAAGAGAGGCTACTAAAGATAAACAACTAGATAGTCAGATCCCACACATATCAAGCATTTCAATAACATACACACAATATGCTCGATATGTGCAATACAACATGGCATCACAACATGACTCTACGACTCAAGTAATTTATTCAATAGGCTCCGAGGAGCGAGATATTACAAACATGGGTCTCATGACCCAACAATCAGAGCATACAAATCAAAGCACAAGCGGAAGCTATCATGTCTGAGTACAGACATCTATAAATGAAAAAGGCTGAGAAGCCTGACTATCTACCAAATCCTGCCGAGGCACAAGATCGTAGCTGAGGTATCAAGCTAAACGTCGAAGTCCACGCGGAACTACTAGTGAGACTGAAGTCTCTCTGCAAAACATAAAATAGGCAAACGTGAGTACAAATGTACCCAGCAAGACTTACATCAGATCTATCTACATATGCATCATTATCAACAAGGGGGGAGGGGTTTGACTGCAGCAAGCCAGCTTTGACTCGGTGGCTATCCTAAACTACGACTGCAAGTAACTCTTTTGAGGTGGCGCACACGAGTCCACATATTCCCCATATCAATACACCACTATGGATCCGCTCCCGTCTCCCTACGAGAACGCCATCCATAGCACTCACGCTTATCTTGCGCATTTTAAAGTATCCACTTTCACTTGTCTATGAACTGATATAAGCAACCCAGAAGTCCTTTTCCGCGGACACGGCTATTCGAATAGATCATATTAACCCTGCAGGGGTGTACTTCTTCACACACGCTCTCACCACTTACCGCCGTTTACACGACATGTACTCGGCAACCTTCAAGCGGAAGCCCAACGTGGGTGTCGGCCA
>NW_021294247.1:0-2023 GCF_002162155.2 Triticum dicoccoides | reverse complement strand
TGAAGGTTGAAAAACTTTGAGATTATTTAAGTATGAAACAATTGCTTGGCTTGTCATCGGGGGTATAGAAGTTGGGAACATCTTTGTGTGACAAAAATGAAGCATAGCCTAACTATATGATTTTGTAGGAATGAACTTTCTTTTGCCATGTTATTTTGAGAAGACATGATTTCTTTGATTAGTATGCTTGAAGTATTATTATTTTTGTGTCAATATGAACTTTTGTCTTGAATCTTTCGGATCTCAATATTCATATCACAAGTAAGAAGAATTACATTGAAATTATGCCAAAGTATCACTCCCCATAAAAAATTCTTTTTTATCATTTACGTACTCGAGGACGAGCAGGAATTAAGCTTGGGGATGCTTGATACGTCTCCAACATATCTATAATTTTTGATTGCTCCTTGCTACTTTATCTACTGTTTTAGGAAATATTGGGCTTTATTATCCACTTTTATATTATTTTTGGGACTAACCTATTAACCGGAGGCCCAACCCAGATTTGCTGTTTTATGCCTATTTTAGTGTTTCGAGGAAAAAGGAATATCAGACGGAGTCAAAACGGAACGAAATCAACTGGAGAAGTTATTTTTGGAAGGAAAGCAACCCGGGAGACTTGGATTCCACGTCAAGAAAGAAACAAGGAAGGCACGAGGTAGGGGGCGCGCCCACCCCCCTGGGCGCGCCCTCCACCCTCGTGGGGCCCTCGTGGCTCCCCTGACGTATTTCTTCCTCCTATATATACCAATATACCCTAAAACTTTCAGAAAAGAAGATAGATCGGGAGTTCTGCCGCCGCAAGCCTATGTAGCCACCAAAAACCTCTTGGGAGCCCGTTCCGACACCCTGTCGGAGGGGGATCCCATCACCGGTGGCCATCTTCATCATCCCGGCGCTATCCATGATGAGGAGGGAGTAGTTCACCCTCGGGGCTGAGGGTATGTACCAGTAGCTATGTGTTTGATCTCTCTCTCTCTCTCTCGTGTTCTCTCTCGTGTTCTTCTACGGCACGATCTTGATGTATCCCGAGCTTTGCTATTGTAGTTGGATCTTATAATGTTTCTCCCCCTCTACTCTCTTGTGATGAATTGAGTTTCCCCTTTGAAGTTATCTTATCGGATTGAGTCTTTATGAGAACACTTGATGTATGTCTTGCCGTGATTATCTGTGGTGACAATGGGATATCATGAGCCACTTGATGTATGTTTTGGTGATCAACTTGCGGGTTTCGTGACATTGGGAACCTATGCATAGGGGTTGGCACACATTCTTGACTCTTCGATAGAAACTTTGGGGCACTCTTTGAAGTACTTTTATGTTGGTTGGATGAATCTGAGATTGTGTGATGCATATTGTATAATCATGCCCACGGATACTTGAGGTGACAATGGAGTATCTAGGTGACATTAGGGTTTTGGTTGATTTGTATCTTAAGGTGTTATTCTAGTACGAACTCTTTTATATATTGATCCGAAAGAATAACTTTGAGGTGGTTTCGTACCCTACCATAATCTCTACGTTTGTTCTCCGCTATTAGTGGCTTCGGAGTGACTCTTTGTTGCATGTTGAGGGCTTGTTATATTATCTATCTATGTTATTATTGTTGAGAGAACTTGCACTAGTGAAAGTATGAACCCTAGGCCTTGTTTCCTATCATTGCAATACCGTTTACGCTCACTTTTATCTTTAGTTACCTTGCTGTTTTTATTATTTCAGATTACAAAAACCTTTATCTACTATCCATATTGCACTTGTATCACCATCTCTTCGCTGAACTAGTGCAGCTATACAATTTACCATTGTATTGGGTGTGTTGGGGACACAAGAGACTTTTTGTTATTTGGTTGCAGGGTTGCTTGAGAGAGACCATCTTCATCCTACGCCTCCCACGGATTGATAAACCTTAGGTCATCCACTTCAGGGAAATTTGCTACTATCCTACAAACCTGTGCACTTGCAAGCCCAACAACGTCTACAAGAAGAAGGTTGTGTAGTAGACATCAATCTTCACGAAGTAGGC
>NW_021294246.1:0-971 GCF_002162155.2 Triticum dicoccoides | reverse complement strand
AGAGGTTTAGTCAACGGATCTGCTATATTCAGGTCCGTATGTACTTTACAAATCTCTATGTCTCCATCTTGAACATTTTCACGAATGGAGTTGAAGCGACGCTTGATGTGCCTTGTCTTCTTGTGAAACCTGGGCTCCTTGGCAAGTGCAATAGCTCCAGTGTTGTCACAGAAGAGCTTGATCGGCCCCGACGCATTGGGTATGACTCCTAGGTCGGTGATGAACTCCTTCACCCATATTGCTTCATGTGCTGCCTCCGAGGCTGCCATGTACTCCGCTTCACATGTAGATCCCGCCACGACGCTTTGCTTGCAACTGCACCAGCTTACTGCCCCACCATTCAAAATATACACGTATCCGGTTTGTGACTTAGAGTCATCCAGATCTGTGTCGAAGCTAGCGTCGACGTAACCCTTTATGATGAGCTCTTCGTCACCTCCATAAACGAGAAACATTTCCTTAGTCCTTTTCAGGTACTTCAGGATATTCTTGACCGCTGTCCAGTGTTCCTTGCCGGGATTACTTTGGTTCCTTCCTACCAAACTGACGGCAAGGTTAACATCAGGTCTGGTACACAGCATGGCATACATAATAGAACCTATGGCTGAGGCATAGGGGATGACGCTCATCTCTTCTATATCTTCTGCCGTGGTCGGACATTGAGCTGAGCTCAATTTCATACCTTGTAACACAGGCAAGAACCCCTTCTTGGATTGATCCATATTGAACTTCTTCAATATCTTATCAAGGTATGTGCTTTGTGAAAGACCTATGAGGCGTCTCGATCTATCTCTATAGATTTTGATGCCTAATATATAAGCAGCTTCTCCAAGGTCCTTCATTGAAAAACTTTTATTCAAGTAGGCCTTGATGCTGTCCAAGAGTTCTATATCATTTCCCATCAAAAGTATGTCATCTACATATAATATGAGAAATGCTACAGAGCTCCCACTCACTTTCTTGTAAACGCA
>NW_021294245.1:0-1134 GCF_002162155.2 Triticum dicoccoides | reverse complement strand
CAGCGTAATGGTGTGTCCGAACGTCGTAATCGCACTCTATTAGATATGGTGCGATCTATGATGTCTCTTACCGATTTACCGCTATCCTTTTGGGGCTATGCTTTAGAGACTGCCGCATTCACTTTAAATAGGGCACCGTCGAAATCCGTTGAGACGACACCGTATGAATTGTGGTTTGGGAAGAAACCTAAGCTGTCGTTTCTAAAAGTTTGGGGATGCGATGCTTATGTCAAGAAACTTCAACCTGAAAAGCTCGAACCCAAGTCGGAAAAATGCGTCTTCATAGGATACCCAAAAGAAACTATTGGGTACACCTTCTACCTCAGATCCGAAGGCAAGATCTTTGTTGCCAAGAATGGGTCCTTTCTGGAGAAAGAGTTTCTCTCGAAAGAAGTAAGTGGGAGGAAAGTAGAGCTTGATGAAGTATTATCTCTTGAACCGGAAAATGGCGCAACTCAAGAAAATGTTCCTGAGGTGCCTGCACCGACTAGAGAGGAAGTTAATGATCAAGATACTTCTGATCAAGCCCCTACTGAAATTCGAAGGTCCACAAGGACACGTTCCGCACCAGAGTGGTACGGCAACCCTGTCTTGGAAATCATGCTGTTAGACAACGGTGAACCTTCGAACTATGAAGAAGCGATGGTGGGCCCGGATTCCGACAAATGGCTAGAAGCCATGAAATCCGAGATAGGATCCATGTATGAAAACAAAGTATGGACTTTGACTGACTTGCCCGTTGAGCGGCGAGCCATAGAAAATAAATGGATCTTTAAGAGGAAGACAGATGCGGATGGTAATGTGACCATCTATAAAGCTCGGCTTGTCGCTAAGGGTTATCGACAAGTTCAAGGGGTTGACTACGATGAGACTTTCTCACCGGTAGCGAAGCTGAAGTCCGTCCGAATCATGTTAGCAATTGCCGCATTCTATGATTACGAAATATGGCAAATGGACGTCAAAACGGCATTCCTTAATGGTTTCCTTAAGGAAGAATTGTATATGATGCAGCCGGAAGGTTTTGTCGATCCTAAGAATGCTGACAAAGTATGCAAGCTCCAACGCTCGATTTATGGGCTGGTGCAAGCATCTCGGAGTTGGAACATTCGCTTTGATGAGATGATCAAAGCGTTT
>NW_021294244.1:5596-14368 GCF_002162155.2 Triticum dicoccoides | reverse complement strand
AGGCGACGCGAGTAACGCTGCACCGGCTCCTCCCCTGCCCATCCTCGATGCCTCCCACCCAGGTGTCCGGTTCAGTCCACGGCAGAGGGCGGTCGTCTTCCTCTCCTGAAGACGGGAGCCCGCTCTGGCCGGAGTGCGAGGATCGCGGCGAGAGCGGGGTCCAGTCCTCCACCATGTCAACGTGGATGAGGAGGTCGTAGCGATGGACGTTTGTCGGTGGAGGCACGTTGAAGCCCGGCGGCGAGAACCCCAGGATCTGGTCGACGTGGTTGGCGCCATGCTTCAGCACCCAGAGCGTCCTCTTCGTGGGGATGTGCGCGACATCCCACCCCCACAACCAGCACGCGAACGTTTTGGTGTGGCCGCGTTCGTTCGTACGGCTGTCGAGGCGGTCAATGCGGCCGAAGTCGCCAAACGTCTCGTCCGCCCCCTCCAGGCTCCAGAATTGCAAGGGGAGGTTCTCGACGACGATGCAGACGCGGAGCGAGAGCTTGAGGATGGCCGCGTGATCGTGAGGGTTCCACGCACGGATGAAGAACTTGGCGCCGTCCACCTTGAGGACGCCACGACGAACGGCGTTGTCGCGGTGCGTCGGCAGATCGAAGTGCACCAGGAAAGCCTCCGGGTGGTGCGCCGTGACCCTGAGCTGGTGCGGCGTAGTGCGGAGTTGCTCATCGAGGGCCTTGCCCACCGCCATGGGCGTCGCGGTGTGCGCCCGATCTGCCGCGGTGAGGGTCACCGCGTGCTGGCGCAGGATGTACTCCGCGTGCTTGAGGTATATTATTCATACAACAAATTCTTTTGTTCAGGGCTGGCACGTTTCAACAATTGATACAATTTTGTTTTTGTTTTCAGCATTGTGTTTGTTCTCATGCCGCCCAGCAAGAGGAAATATCCATCGGGCAGCGACAAAAGAAAAGAAAGAAGTTAGTGAATAAACTGATACACTCACAACACGGAGGTTTTCACAAATTTATCAAGCCAAGTAATATTGGTGCTTCCACTACTTCGCCAAATCCAGATGCATTGACTCCGCTTTGAAGCAAATAAAAGGTATAACACAATATTTTGAGAAGTACAGAGACGAGGGGTTTTCTTCAAGTTTGAGCATCGCTAAAGGTATTGTAACTGAGATGGGAATAGAGCCATTGTTTCCAGTGAAACGTCATGCTACGAGGAAAAAACATTTTGACGAAAGTGATTGTCAAAAAGAATTTCTAGAAGCTAAGAAGGCTTTCTGAGTTGAATATTTTAGTGTTTTGGTTGATATGGCGACCAATTCTTTGAATGATAGATTCAAAGAACTCATGGTGTTTAAAGACATATTCGGATTTGTATTGAGCTTTGGCACCCTGAAGTCATTAAGTGATAATTAACTTGAAGAATGTTGTATAAAATTTGCACAAACTTTCTCTCTTAATGGTTCATCTGATGTTGAGGTATACAATCTTATTTCTGAATTGAAGATTATGAGATTCACTTTGACAGATGGGGTAATGTCTGTTATGGAGATTTTTGGGCATGTCAGAGAAGTTAATTGTTATCCTAATATCTCCATTGCCTACCGTATCTTATTTATCGTGGCTGTGACAGTTGCATCGGCCGAAATAAACTTTTTGAAGTTGAAATTATTGAAGAATTATTTGAGGTCAACATTGACTCAAGATAGGTTAAATGGTTTGGCTACATTCTGCATCGAGAAGAAATTATTGAATGAGATTGACATCGACCCCATCATAAGTGACTTTGCATCGAGGAATGTTAGAAGAAAATTTTAAGGTAATATGTATAAATTATTTGATATGCATACTTTTGGATCCATTCAATTGTTACTGATAGTAGTTTATATGTACATTTTTTACGCAAAAGTATATTACAATGACTTCTATATTAAGGGCCCCCAATTTTTAGTTCGCACCGGGCCCCCGAAATCTCAGGACCGGCCCTGGGACCAAGCAAAAGACACGTGGGACACATTAGCTGGAGCCATCGATGACGGTCCAAATGATGTACAAAGAAGAAAATGTGTAAGCCTGACTAGGCCCAACTGGTCGATCGATGACAATTTCTGTGACGGTCACTCGATGTCTGTCGTATAGGGGCTATAGTTTTGAGGTACATTTGGATCTTGCTGATCCATGACGGTCTCTGTGACGGTTTCTCCGATTGTCACCACAAATCCGTCATGAATTAACAGATTTCTTGTAGTGCGCATATAAAAAGTATCCAGAGGCCAGTGCGGTGATCAATACACTAGGAATTTTTTTTAAATGCCATGATGTAGAAATTAGAGAACATTTTTTTCATAGACCAAAAACAAAAATATGCCATCTGTTAAAAATGCCATGATAAAAAAATGCCATCTTTAAGCTATGAGTAATGGAAGTACTTGATGGTTGTGAGCAGTGAGCACGTTCGGTTTGGTTCCAGCCTTCCATTTGCGCTGACTTTTTTTCTTAACACACTATAGCCGAGTGACTTTTTTTCTTAACATTTATAGCGGAGTGACTTGTATGTGGACGGAAGGCTGGCAGCATCCCATGTCGCCAACCCGTAACGCGACTCTTCTCCATGTGGCCCAAGCAAGCTGGCAGGTCGGCATCCCTCAGACAAGACGCTTCTCCAGTTAGAGAAGTAAGCTTCCCATGTCGCCAACTCCTACCGCGGCAAGTCTCCATGTGGGCCATGAAAGTTCGCATGTCGGCATGACGCTTCTCCATGTAGCGAAGCAACCATTCCATGTCGCCACTCCCTGCTGCGACACCCACGCACTATATATAACAGACACACAACTCGCAGTCTTTTCTCAACAAAAACCAAAGCAGCCAACCTTTTATCAAGAGAAAGAAAAACTACTACGTACCTGCTACCTCTGGCCCAAGGTCCTCCAGGAGCTGCAGCTCAACTTCATCCCCGAGGTCGACCTGTACAAGTGCGAGCCCTGGGAACTACCAGGTATATATATCTTATCTATCTATGTCTGCCTCTATATTTCAAATCAAACCGGCCATTTATTTTATTTTTTGCACCTTGCGCACTGACATTTTCTATGAATCCATGATCAACGAACGCTACAGTACATATGTGAGATGAAAACATCATTAATTAATTGTAGTATGACTTGGCTTGATGAGGTCAACGTCGAAAACTTTTTAGCAGACGAGGACATGAATCACTTCAACTTCGATAACCTCTTCGCCGACGAGGACATGAATCAGTTCAACTTGGACAACTTGTTTGCTCCTTGATGCAGCGCCTCTCCTGCCTCTTAAGGCAAACACTTCGGAACTTCTACAGCTATATTTTACTATAGTACTTCCTCCGTCTCAGTTTACAAGTCCTACGCGTATATCTAGGTTGCCAATTTTATCATCCTAATATAAACTATATAACACAAAAAACTATACCTTTTGAAAATAGAACATCTGAAGTTTATTTTGATATATTTTTTGTAATATATGACTTGTATTAGGTTGGTCAAATTAATGACCTAGGGGTACGCGCAAGCCCTGTAAACTAAGAGAGAGGGAGTATTAAGTTTCCGTACATTTCTGTAATATTTTCTGCATGTTGGCGTTGTTTAATTCTCCATGTCGATGTCAAACGCACAAAGATCCCCTTCGTTACCTATTTTGGTTCATTCCTGTTCTTAAGCTTGCGGAATTCGGATCTTGAAAGAGGGATAACTGACGAGGAGGTGTCGGTTAAACAGAAGATGCTCAAGGAACAAGTTCAGAAACAGACAGAGGAGAAACACATAGGCTAATTAATACTCGAGTTTTCCGACTTTGAGGGGAAAACAGAGTATACACTTGGCCAACAAGTTTCCTGAGCACCCTCCAAATCACCTCTAACCCCAAGCCAAATAATAGAAAGTCTTTCTTTTTACAGCAAGATCCATGTTTGGATGCAAAGTGCATAAATAAATTTGTTCACAGAGTAGATATAGCAGATAGGGTAGCATCTGATTTTGTACATCCATCCATTTCATGCCTCACAAGGTATCTACTTTGAGCTGTATTTACAAAGTGACAGCCTAGCCTACTCCCAGTCACAACCAAAGGTCTTGGTGGCTGGTAGGTCTCTGGGTGATTTCTGCGGCGGAATCTGGTCGGAAGTGGTTTCCAAGAAGAAGCGGCGGAGAAAAGGAGCTGCTTTATCCATAGCACAATATTACACCGACTCCCTCTGAACAGAAAGAAAATACAACAGAAAAGCACAACCGGCCACCGAAACAACCATCGTCTGAACACGTGCAGACGCCGCCGCCATCGCCGGATCTCACCGAAGCTAGAGAAGACGCCATGCCCACAGGCCGCCCCAGGGGTACAGGAACCCCCGCCATAAAGGTTTTGAAGCTCATTCCACCTGCGAATGTGTTTGCTGCTCGAGCTGACGCAGGCGGGAACCGTGGCCGAGTACACGGCATTGTTCTGGGAGCATCTACACCATGTGCTGCATCTCAACTCTAGCCTAAGCATCAAGTGCTTCATCCAGTACATCGAGGGCTTGCGAAAGGAATTCAAGCCGTACAGTTGCAATCACCGTCTAGCATCACCAGAGCTTATTCCTTTGCTCGGATAACGGGTAAGAGATCATGAAGGATGAGGCGATGGGTGTCGATGAGTGTGGCTATGGCTACGACCATGGAGTACAATACTGTGGCGTTGACACTACCAACCTTTCTGCTCCAACACCGATCATGTGCTCGACAAAGTACCCGAGTCACGACGCCACCGTCGACATCTTCCGCGAGCTTGCGACCCCTATTGTGCTTGACAAGGCCCTCGACATCAACACCGACAGTGTCACTGAACAAACGCCTACCACTTGCTCGACGGGTGATCTGGACCACGGTAGCGACGACAACAACCCCGTGTCCATGGTCCTCGTAAGTACACCATTGGCTACACCAATCCCACCATGGCGATTGGTTCATGACCTTGAGCACGTCATGATGACCTCGACGGATGATCTGGACCATGGTAGCGACAACAACAACCCCGTGTCCATGGTCCTCGGAAGTACACCATTGGCTACACCAATCCCACCATGGCGATTGGTTCATGACCTTGAGCACGTCATGATGACCTCAACGGATGATCTGGACCATGGTAGCGACAACAACAAGCCCGTGTCCATGGTCCTCGGAAGTACACCATTGGCTACACCAATCCCACCATGGCGATTGGTTCATGACCTCGAGCACGTCATGATAAGGCCCACAAAATGGTTGATGAAAAGCTCCACCGACCCCGCCTACGTGTTGATGCTCGTGTTCGTGTCGGACCTAAAGACGAATTGGAAGCAACAAGGATAGGTTATCCGGCCAGCACCATGGCCTTCATTTATCAACAAGTGTACCAATACAACTCTCGGTTGCCTCGTCGAGCCGCCACTGAGCGCCGCCACTACGCCGAGCAGGGATGGGGAGGGTTCAGTTTCAGACTCGAGAGTTTTGCGTGATGCAACAAGGACAAACCGCCAAGATGCTTTTGTTGTGCCTAAGGGTACGACTCTTACTCTTGGCATGTAGTTTCTTTGACTTGATTGTTAGCTAACTAACTTATTGATATAGGGAGATACTATTTAGTTGATGCTGGTTATACTTATACCAATGGAGAAGGATTTCTAGCTCCATTCAGGTCCACTCGGTATCATCTAAAAAAATGGGCTGCAAGTGCACAGCGGCCTCAAACCGAGAAGGAGTTATATAACTTGCACCATTCTCGTGCTAGGAATGTAGGGGAGCGAACATTTGGCTTGTTCAAGAAGAAAAAATGGGCTATCTTGCGTTCCCAAACCTTCTTATCCTTTGAAGGTATGCCGTATAATATGATTTGAGTCTCGACATGCTTAATTATTTCTAGTGCACCTTTTTGTGTGAAGTTGATTAATTATTTAACTGTGCTAACATACACAGTCATCGACACTAATTTATTTTGCAGGACTTGGAAATTAGAAACAACTGGCCAACACAAATTTTGAGCTAGCTCCAGGATTGTGGTCAGCGGAAATCAGTGCATGATTCCGCTAGAATATAAACTGAAGACTCGTATCACTCGGGAATTTTCTACATTGACCAAAAAGTCACACAAGTGGTTTGGCTATGAAGATAAGCCGAATTTTCCTAATTTGTAATTATGAGATGGCAACATTTATTTAGTTGAAAAAAAAGTCCGATCATGTGCTTTCGAAGTTTCAACCTAAGGTCGACTATCTTCATCAACATTCAAGACCGGAGTGGGTTTCCTTCCAGACTTGGAAAGCAGCCACGCGACTGGAGTGCTGTTAGACGATGCTTCGAAGAAACAGTTTCAACCTCAGCAAAGACAAACACACCACGAAATCCTGCAAGCTCTACGTGCACGTATGCGCTCTCCTGCCGAGTTGTCCGTCCTCGTGCATGGAGCCATGAACTCCACCACGGGACTCAGTCTCCACGCCTCGCTCCTCCGCTGCATTCGCCACGCTCCTTCCCTTCTACGAGAAGATTCTGCCCTGAGCCATTAGGACAACCCATAGTATTCTACGAGAAGATTCCGGATGACCTGTTGTACAGGACAAGGATATCGAAATCGCAGAGGACTCCTCCTTTCATCGACCTAGTCGACTAGGTTGTGTAACCCTAGGACCCTTGCTATGCTATATAAGTAGGGGGTCCTGGCTAGTTGATAGATCATCATACAATACTTTGGTTTATATCTATATTGTTGATACATCTATCGAGCATACACAAGCATGAGTAGGGTATTATCTCTTCTCAAGGGCCCGAACATGGGTAAACTCTGTGCCGGCTTCCCTTTCGTACTAACTCGCTACGCCGGGATACCCTACTAAGGTATCTGCCGGATTTAGCTCCGATAATCGAATATTCGCTCCACAGAAATCTAGGACTGGTATCGTTGTATTTTCTTGAGTGGTAGCTGTCGCGTAGTACTACAGATATAGATCGGCCGTGTACGTTGAATGGTAAAGGCTGTGCCGCGTTGAAGAGTCAATTTCCTTGAGTCACCTGTCTTTTTCCCACCTTTTTTCCTCCGAAATTTCTTCAGGGAGGATCGATCGATCCATCGGTGCATACACCGGCTAATTTCCTATCGATCATTGCTCTACAAGGACGCGGCTAATCTGCACCCGAGCTCAAATGAGCTCGGGTGAACAGTAAAATCGAAAAAAAATAAAAAAAATTCAAAAAATTCCAAATTTTTTTTGGGAGAAACATTGACAAAAGTTCTAAGTGCCTGCAAAAAATCGTCATGAAATCACATTCCTAGAAGGCGTGGCAAAAAAAAACAAAAACAGTACTCTGAAAAGGCTACTTTCAAACGCATTTTGAAGCACTGAATTTGTTTTTTTTTGCCACGCCTTACAGGAATGTGATTTCATGATGAATTTTTGCAGGCACTTAGAACTTTTGTCAATGTTTCTCTCAAAAAAAATTTGGAATTTTTTGAATTCTTTTTGAATTTTTTTCGATTTTACTGTTCATGCGGGAGCATATGAGCTCGGGTGCAGAATAGACTTTTCGGCTCTACAAAGAAAACTCAAGACTAGTAGGTAGTATCACTTAGGAAATTTCTACATCGACCTGATCTTTTTTTTTGCGGGCATCGACCTGAAAGGTTGTGCAAGTGGCTCTGAAGATAAGCGGGCACTCTGTTTGAGCTCCTTCCATTCCTTATCTTCAGCTCACCAACCAACTTTGAAATTTCTTTGCCGTGTGCTTTAATTGTTACTTCTGCGTTGTTTTCGCATTTCTGTTTTCATGCATGCATGTTTACTGTCGGAAATTTCGTCAGGGAAGATCCATCGATCGATGCATAGACCGTCCGGTGGCCCCCCCTTTTTCCACATAGAAATCAGAGTAATCTTCCCATGTGCTGGTCAATCCAGGATCAATTTCGTGCCATGTGCACTACATACATAATTTTCTGTGCACTTTTGATTTTATTACGGATGTACAAATCCTCTTTTACGGGAGTGCCATCCTTTGACGGTATGGCGTATAAAATGATTCAGTCTCGATCGAGATGCTTAACAGTGCACTTTTTTTGTGAAGTTGATTAATTATTCAACTGTGCTAATTTTGCAGGAGTATACCATGATGACCTGCGATGTTTCGAGCTAGCTAGGTCCAAGATTGTGGTCACCTCAAATCGGTGGAGGAATTTTCTACGTCGACACGCGCAAGTGATTGGTCTGGTTCTGAAGTGAAGAAGATAAGCCAGTTGCCCAACTACATACAACTATATTTCCTATCCTTCCTTTCCTTTTATCTCCAACTCGCCAACCAACTTCGGCATAGTACAACTAATTGGTCTTCTCCTAGTACTATCTCTTCTTGCTAACTCCTAGCAAACCTGAGCTACATATCCATTTTCCAGTGAACCTCTTTCACTCAAAGCTAATTGTGTCTCGAGTGATGGATCCAGTTAGCATTGCTGCTGTAGGATGGACCGTGACCATGCTTGGTTGGCTTGCCTCCGCTACCATCTCTAAGCTCCTCACCAAAGGCTTCGATTACCTCGACTACAAAACAAAAAAGAAACTGGCACAACTTGAGCCAAAAATCCTGGTGCTGGAACGGGTCATGGAAGTTGTCCAGACGAGCACATACAGACCTCGTCTGGAGCAGCTGTTCAAGGAGCTTAAATCCGCTTACTATGAAGCCGAAGAAATCTTGGATGCTATTGAGTATCACTTTCTTGAGAGACAGATCAAAGAGTGCAAACTGCAGCCGAGCGGTACACTAGTAGAAAAGGGGCCTAT
>NW_021294244.1:3812-4628 GCF_002162155.2 Triticum dicoccoides | reverse complement strand
TGGGCAATTTATTTCCCAGCTCGTCGTTCTTTCATCCTTTGATCACTGACAGTACTTCCCGACCTCTCCGCTTCGGCAAATGCCTTTCCAATAATGCGCTCATAGTTGCCTTTCGGCGGAGACTTGGGTGGTTTTGTCAGGGCAGCCAGAGTGCGCTTCGCTTTCACCGGATCTACCTTCTCCTCCGGAGGTGGATGTCTCTTTGCTTTCAACCCTTGAAACCAGTCATCCACTTCGGTATGCGTGATCTTCGCGTTTTCCTCCTCGCTCCTCTCGTACGGTAACTTCTCTCGAGTCTTCAGAGAAGGACCGAATCTGTATCTCCTCCCGCCTTTGGCTGTACTGCTAGACGCCGGCAGAGCAGACGGAGCGGATGTCTTCTTTCCTTGCTTACGAGGCGGAGGAGAAGGACTACGACGCGCCAGAGCAGCCGGAGCGGCGGCGGATCTCTTCCGCCCTTGCTGACGAGGCGGAGAAGGAGGAGGCTGGCTGCTCGGGCGCGCCGGTGCAGGCGGAGAAGGAGGCGGAGTGCCGCCACGCGCCGGAGAAGGAGCCGGCCGAGTTCCCTGATCGTCACTCGCCAAAGGAGGAGGCGGTGGAGGAGGCGGAGTGCCCTGACTCGCCGGAGGAGGAGGAGGAGGCGGAGGCGTCCAGTTCGGAAGGTTGATGAGATCCTTCCGCCATAGGCATGGAGTCTTCAGAGTAGAACCCAGCCGATACTCCCCTTCACCGGTAGGGTGGTCAAGCCGGAGGTCCTCAAATCCCTCCGTTATTTCATCGACCATCACCTTAGCATATCCTTCTGGAATCGGCCGG
>NW_021294244.1:0-2756 GCF_002162155.2 Triticum dicoccoides | reverse complement strand
GAGGGCCATTGTGAGCTCGTCCTTCTCCCTGTCTGGAACGAACTTCCCTTGCTGTGCTGCTTCGATATATTGCTGAAGCCTCTTGACTGGTATGTCCAATTGTTCGTCTGTCCAAATGCACTTCCCAGTTATAGGGTCCAAGGATCCGCCGGCCCCGAAGAACCAAGTCCGGCAACGGTCTAGCCAGTTCATTGTCTCTGGTTCGATCCCTTTATCAAGCAGATCATTCTCAGCCTTGGCCCACTTAGGCCGGGCTACGAGGTAGCCACCTGACCCCGTGCGATGGTGAAGCTTCTTCTTCGCAGCATTTCTCTTGTTTGTCGCCGACATCTTTTTACTCTTTTTCGATGTCTTGTAGGCCACAAAATGCGGGCCAGTCATCTCTGATCTTCTCATATTTGCCCTTGAATTCTGGTGTCTCATTTTTTTCGACATACGTATTGAGTTCTTTCTTCCAATTCCTGAATAGTTCTGCCATCTTCTTAAGAGCAAAAGACTTGATTAATGGCTCTATTACTGGCTTCTTCGGATCATCCTCTAGCGGTAGGGTAAAATTTGACTTCAGCTCAGTCCAAAGATCATTTTTCTGCATATCATTGACACAAGACACCTCAGGGTCTTTGTTCTTAGGCTTATACCATTGGTGGATGCTGATCGGGATCTTGTCCCTAACCAGAACCCCGCACTGAGCAACAAATGCCTTCTTTGTCCGGTAGGGTTCAATCGGTTGGCCGTCGCGCGTGATTTGTATGATCTCAAACTTTTCATCCGAGCTCAACTTTTTCTTCGGGCCTCGTCTCTTTACCGAAGTTGTGCTCGATCCGGAGGGCTAGAAAAAAGAACAAAGACGAGAGTTAATTAATATGTGTACATACCAAAACAAAGACGAGAGCTAGTCAGCACAAGCTTAACTAATATATATACCTGACCGGACTCGGTTTGGTGATCACCGGAGCCGTCCTCACGGTCTACTTCTTCACCCTCTCCTTCTTGCACCGGCATTGGGTCATCGGAGCCATGTAAATCATAGCCAGCTGCTTCTTCACCCTCTCCTTCCAGACCATCGTTGTCATTGAGAAACATCAACGAGCAGACGGCATCACTTCCTTGTGCGATTATGTCCCTCAACAACGCTTCTTGTGCTTCGTCTCGGGGGGTGTCCATAGTTTCTACAAATATTTACAACATGGCAATTATTATTCAAACATGACAGCTATGGATATATTAGTGGCAAACGTAGAACTAGCTAGCTAATCACAATAAGGAATCATATTAGTGGCCTCGACGCTGCTTCTCTAGGGTTTGGGGTGGCCTCGACAACGCTTCAAGGGTTAGGGGGTGGCCTCGAGAACGCTTCAAGCTAGGAGGGGGTAATATCGACCCCCCCACGTGTTGAAGCTATCGGGAGGGGTCGGCGTTGAACACTACATCTATGTCCCACAAGTGACGTGGGCATCGACGCCCGTGGTAGGGTAGAGGGTCGTGGATCGCCGAGCGGTCGAGGGTCAAGGGGTCGAGGATCGCCGAGGGGTCGGGAGGTTGCCTAGTGTCAAAGGATTCAACAAAACCATGTCTTCATCATTAGGCGAAAGTAACAGGTGCATGATAGTACGAAGCTCTTCAAAGTTATTTTGGAACGGAGTCCCAGATAGGATAATTCGCTTTTTGGTACAAAGTTCAGCAAGAACCTTCCGAATATCGTTATTTGAAAGGCCTTTGCTGAGATTCGTACAAAAAGGCAAATTATCCTATCCGGGACTCCATTCTAGAATAACTTTGGAGGACTTCGTACCATCATGCCATGGTTACTTCCGGCTAATGATGAAGCCATGGATTTCTTCAATACTTTGACACTATAGGAACCCTCGACCCTGAAACCTTCGAGCCTTGACCCCTTAACGACCCTCGACCCTAAAACCTTCGACCCTTGACCCCTTAACGACCCTCGACCCTCTACCCTAGTTCCCGACCCTCGACCCCTCGGCGATCCTCGACACCCTCGTTATATCGACAACGACGCAACATACATATACATGGGAAAATAATGTTATCGGGGAGGGGGTATCGGTACCCCCCCCCCCTCGTGTCAAAGTTTTTTCTTTCTCCTCTATTCCTTTCTTTCTTCTTCTCCTCTTCTTTTTCTTCTTATCCCTCGAGAAAGGAAAATAAGGAAAAAGTAAGAAAAGAGGAAGAAGGAAGAAGGAAGAAGAAGAAGAAAAAGAAGAAGAAAAAAAAAGAGGAGAAGAAAAAAAGAATAGAGGAGAAGAAGAAAAAATAGAATTTTTTTCTATTTTTTCTTCTTCTCCTCTATTCCTTTCTTCTTCTCCTCTTCTTTTTCTTCTTTCTTCTTCTTCTTATTTATTTCTCCTCTTCTTCCTCTCCCCTCTTCTTCTCCTTTCTTCCTCTTCTTATTTCCTTTTTCCTCTCATTTTTTTTCTTCTTCTTCCTTCTTAAAAATACATGAAGTAGTATTGCCTAATTCATTGTTCATATGAATATACAAACATTTGCATATTTACAATAATTAATATCACCAAAAAAATCTATGAACAGAAAAAAAATCCTAATTTTCCAAAAAACTATCTTTTGCATTGTTCACATACACATATACATTATAGCCACATACACATATACATCACATATGAACAAAAAAATAAAACAAAAAAACAGAGCATAAAAATAAAAAAAAGAGCTTAAACATTAAAAGAGCCGGGCGGCGGCTCACAGCGCGGGGGCAGGCGAGGGCGCCGGCGCGC
>NW_021294243.1:0-1493 GCF_002162155.2 Triticum dicoccoides | reverse complement strand
TTTGTACCCTTTCTTTTTTTTCAACCGTAAAAATGGATGTTTGGAACCGGGTCCGTTCTACTTCCTCCCTTTGTGTACACGGATCTTTTTTCAACCTGATACTAGAGGTGGCACGCAGCGGGGTGATTTCGCGGATTCGCAAGTTTGGAAACGGGCAAAGGCCGCCCATTTGTAACCCTTCTGAAGGTGGAATGTTGTAACGCTTTCCGCTTCCCCCGGCCCTCTTTTTGTGCATGCTCTCTGTTATATTAATGGTTACCCATTTAGATTTTGATTTTTCACAAGATCTGCCAAATATATGAATTAAGGTGGAGTTCATTCGGTTTCTTGACAAGAAAGTGTGCTCTAGCCAAACAAATCAGTGGTGTTGCTTCAAAGCAATGCCGAACCTGGAGAGCCACCCTGGCATCTATCAATGCTACATCATAACTGAAGAAATTATTTTGAATTTACCAGCTATGATCAGTGCAGCTAGGGCCGGCAACATCTATATATAGTGATACTCCTTTGTTTGTACTAGTAATTTTGTTTGTACCCTTTCTTTTTTTCAACCGTAAAAATGGATGTTTGGAACCGGGTCCATTCTACTTCCTCCCTCCGTGTACACGGATCTTTTTTCAACCTGATACTAGAGGCGGCACATAGCGGGGTGATTTCGCGGATTCGCAAGTTTGGAAACGGGCAAAGGCCGCCCATTTCTAACCCTTCTGAAGGTGGAATGTTGTAACGCTTTCTGCTTCCCCCGGCCCTCTTTTAGTGCATGCTCTCTGTTATATTAATGTTTACCCATTTAGATTTTGATTTTTCAAAAGATCTGCCAAATATATGATTTAAGGTGGAGTTCATTCGGTTTCTTGACAAGAAAGTGTGCTCTAGCCAAACAAATCAGTCGTGTTGCGTCAAAGCCATGCCGAACCTGGAGAGCCACCCTGGCATCTATCAATGCTACATCATAACTGAAGAAATTTTTTGAATTTACCAGCTATGATCAATGCTGCTAGGGCCGGCAACATCTATCTATAGTGATACTCCTTTGTTTGTACTAGTAATTTTGTTTGTACCCTTTATTTTTTTTCAACCGTAAAAATGGATGTTTGGAACCGGGTCCGTTCTACTTCCTCCCTCCGTGTACACGGATCTTTTTTCAACCTGATACTAGAGGCGGCACGCAGCGGGGTGATTTCGCGGATTCGCAAGTTTGGAAACAGGCAAAGGCCGCGTATTTGTAACCCTTCTGAAGGTGGAATGTTGTAACGCTTTCTGCTTCCCCCGGCCCTCTTTTAGTGCATGCTCTCTGTTATATTAATGGTTACCCATTTAGATTTTGATTTTTCACAAGATCTGCCAAATATATGATTTAAGGTGGAGTTCATTCGGTTTCTTGACAAGAAAGTGTGCTCTAGCCAAACAAATCAGTGGTGTTGCTTCAAAGCAATGCCGAACCTGGAGAGCCACCCTGGCATCTATCAATGCTACATCATAACTGAAGAAAT
>NW_021294242.1:0-1422 GCF_002162155.2 Triticum dicoccoides | reverse complement strand
GTGTACACGGATCTTTTTTCAACCTGATACTAGAGGTGGCACGCAGCGGGGTGATTTCGCGGATTCGCAAGTTTGGAAACGGGCAAAGGCCGCCCATTTGTAACCCTTCTGAAGGTGGAATGTTGTAACGCTTTCCGCTTCCCCCGGCCCTCTTTTTGTGCATGCTCTCTGTTATATTAATGGTTACCCATTTAGATTTTGATTTTTCACAAGATCTGCCAAATATATGAATTAAGGTGGAGTTCATTCGGTTTCTTGACAAGAAAGTGTGCTCTAGCCAAACAAATCAGTGGTGTTGCTTCAAAGCAATGCCGAACCTGGAGAGCCACCCTGGCATCTATCAATGCTACATCATAACTGAAGAAATTATTTTGAATTTACCAGCTATGATCAGTGCAGCTAGGGCCGGCAACATCTATCTATAGTGATACTCCTTTGTTTGTACTAGTAATTTTGTTTGTACCCTTTCTATTTTTTCAACCGTAAAAATGGATGTTTGGAACCGGGTCCATTCTACTTCCTCCCTCCGTGTACACGGATCTTTTTTCAACCTGATACTAGAGGCGGCACATAGCGGGGTGATTTCGCGGATTCGCAAGTTTGGAAACGGGCAAAGGCCGCCCATTTCTAACCCTTCTGAAGGTGGAATGTTGTAACGCTTTCTGCTTCCCCCGGCCCTCTTTTAGTGCATGCTCTCTGTTATATTAATGTTTACCCATTTAGATTTTGATTTTTCAAAAGATCTGCCAAATATATGATTTAAGGTGGAGTTCATTCGGTTTCTTGACAAGAAAGTGTGCTCTAGCCAAACAAATCAGTCGTGTTGCGTCAAAGCCATGCCGAACCTGGAGAGCCACCCTGGCATCTATCAATGCTACATCATAACTGAAGAAATTTTTTGAATTTACCAGCTATGATCAATGCTGCTAGGGCCGGCAACATCTATCTATAGTGATACTCCTTTGTTTGTACTAGTAATTTTGTTTGTACCCTTTATTTTTTTTCAACCGTAAAAATGGATGTTTGGAACCGGGTCCGTTCTACTTCCTCCCTCCGTGTACACGGATCTTTTTTCAACCTGATACTAGAGGCGGCACGCAGCGGGGTGATTTCGCGGATTCGCAAGTTTGGAAACAGGCAAAGGCCGCGTATTTGTAACCCTTCTGAAGGTGGAATGTTGTAACGCTTTCTGCTTCCCCCGGCCCTCTTTTAGTGCATGCTCTCTGTTATATTAATGGTTACCCATTTAGATTTTGATTTTTCACAAGATCTGCCAAATATATGATTTAAGGTGGAGTTCATTCGGTTTCTTGACAAGAAAGTGTGCTCTAGCCAAACAAATCAGTGGTGTTGCTTCAAAGCAATGCCGAACCTGGAGAGCCACCCTGGCATCTATCAATGCTACATCATAACTGAAGAAAT
>NW_021294241.1:0-1000 GCF_002162155.2 Triticum dicoccoides | reverse complement strand
TGGTCACAATCAAGAACAAATATCCGCTCCCCAGGATCAACGACCTGTATGATCAGCTCGCTGGATCCTCAGTCTTCTCCAAGATGGATTTGAGGTTGGGCTACCATCAAATCAAAATCAGAAACGGGGACATCCCTAAAACGGCCTTTGTTACTCGTTATGGCCAATACGAGTACACCGTCATGTCCTTCGGTTTAACCAACGCTCCAGCCACCTTTTCTCGGTTAATGAACTCAATCTTCATGGAGTATCTGGATAAATTCGTCGTAGTTTATCTCGATGATATACTCATCTACTCTAAGAACGAGGAAGAACATGCCGAACATCTAAGGCTAGTGTTGCAGAAACTTCGCGAGCATCGCCTTTATGCCAAGTTTTCCAAATGTGAATTTTGGTTGTCAGAAGTGACCTATCTGGGTCATGTAATATCTGGTAAAGGTATTGCTGTTAACCCTGAGCGAGTTCAAGCCGTCCTTAATTGGACTCCACCTGAATCGGTCAAGCAAGTTCGGAGTTTTCTGGGCTTAGCGAGCTATTATCGTCGCTTTGTCGAGAACTTCTCCAAAGTTGCCAAACCTCTAACCGAACTCCTCAAGAAAGATAAGAAGTTCGAATGGACTCCACAATGTGAGCACAGCTTTCAGGAACTGAAAAGACGCCTGACTTCTGCTCCCGTACTGGTACCGCCAGACTTCTCCAAGGACTTTGTTATCTACTGCGACGCCTCGCGACAAGGACTAGGTTGCATCCTCATGCAAGATCGACACGTAATTGCTTACGCCTCACGGCAATTGCACCCACATGAGGAGAATTATCCTACTCATGATCTAGAGCTTGCAGCCGTAGTCTATGCACTTAAGACCTGGCGACATTACCTCCTCGGTAACCGTTGCGAAATATTCACCGATCACCAAAGTCTGAAGTACATTTTCACCCAACCGGATTTGAATCTCAGGCAAAGACGTTGGGTTGAGTTGATCACAGATTTCGACTTAGGAAT
>NW_021294240.1:0-973 GCF_002162155.2 Triticum dicoccoides | reverse complement strand
GCAGCGCTGGTCGGTGCAACCACGGGGACGGCCTCGGGGCGGCGGCTGGGACCGCATATCGCGGCACTATGACCCGTAGGGTGACGCAGCGGCGATGCACAAGTCGATGCAGCCGCGAGGCGAACCACGGGGCGGCGGCGCTGCGGCCCGATGGGGCAACGCAGCGGCAGCCTGATGCTCAATCGGTGGAGAGGCGCGCTGAACTCGAGGATGATCTTCACGGGACCTGCGGAGACGCACATAACCGACGGGCCAGGTCGGTCGCGCGGCATAGATGAGGCGGATCGTGGCGGCGAGCAGGTGATCAAATCGATCATGCGCGAGGTCAGGGACGTCGCTCGTTGGAGGCGTGGTGGCGGCAGAGTCTGAGAGGAAGCCGGCGGTGACGGACGGCGTGAGACATCATGCGAACGAGCTTGCCAGCAGCGGCACCCGGGCTGCCAAAGCAACGCCGGCGCTCGGGCAGCGAGGCCCGAGCGACCAACGGAGCAGCGACGCCCGAGTTGAGGCAGCCGACGAGCCTGACGCAGCCGTCCCAACGCAGCCGAGGACGAGATCGGCAAGGTAGACCGCCGGGCCGCCGTGCAGACGCGGCGGAAGCGGGTGATGTGGATCGATTGGCGGTCCGGCGCGCGAGCGACGGCTATGATTGGCCGTCGCATGGCGCGAGGCCGCCGGGTCGGGGCGATGCAGGTGCCCCGGTAGGAGCAGGGCGGTGATGGCCGGCTCAAGGCGACGGGCGGACCGACGCGCGGACAGTGGCTGGCCCTGACGGGCCGCCTCGGCGCACGTTGCCGCTGGGTCGGAGGAGAGGCCGGATGGTCGCGCTGGGGTCGGAGTAGAGGCGCTCAGGGTCGACGGCGACGGTGGGCGACGCAAACCGATCAAGATTAGATCGGAAAACCAAAAAAAACCATGCGATCAAGATGACCGGCGGGAGAGAGAAAACCCCGGAGCAAGGCTCGGGGAAAAG
>NW_021294239.1:0-884 GCF_002162155.2 Triticum dicoccoides | reverse complement strand
TGTACAGGATTTATAAGGAACTTTTAAATATAAACTCCTATGAAGCTCAAAACAAGTTTTCTAGTAGGATAAAAGAAATAAAATACAAAAAATTACTACAAATAAAATATCTACTAATAACTTAACAAAAATTAAAAGAATATGTCAAAAAACTAAAAAAAATTAAAGCAATTAAAATTAAAAGAAATGGCATAAAACCTATAAAACACTAAAACAGTACTGTTTTCATAAAAACATAATTTTAAATAATTATAAAATTTGCCAATTAATTACTACTGATAAACAAAGTCACAAAGAACCAGTAGCAAAAAGAATCATCTAAAAAAATACTCCTAGCTCAAATTATAGGCAATCTAGTGATTTGAGAAAAATCATTAAAATTCAAATTCAAACTTTCAAATCTAGTCAAACTTGATATCTATAGAAACTTCGTAAAATTTCTAATCTAATGCAAAAAGAATCAAATTAAAATACTAAAAATCCTAATTGATATGAATTTTCTAAAACAGTAGAGCAGGTGTTGGCCGAAGAGGCACTCTTTGGTCAACTGTTGGCCGAAAAGTCCTTTTTGGCCAACGGTTGGCCGAAAAGTCTCTCTTCAGCCAACATGAAGCCGACAGGGTGATACTTTTGATTTTTCTGCATTAGGGTGTACAATTTCCGAATTTGCTATAAAAATCATCATAGTTTCAAAAAATAGGGCTGGAAGCGACTAAATCAACTTGTGTCAAAAACGAGCTCATCACATTCTCAAAAAAAACAAGCTCATCGCACACAAGTAGGATCATCGGTGAACCAACCCGTGGACCATCCTCCTCCAACACCTCACCCATTCCTCTCTCTCTCTCTCTCTCTCTCTCTCTCTCTCTCTCTCTCTCTCTCTC
>NW_021294238.1:0-1743 GCF_002162155.2 Triticum dicoccoides | reverse complement strand
TCGGTTGTTCTGCTTCAAAATATAATGGATTTTGAATTTGATTATTCTAGCGTAAGCTCAGGGTCCGAACCACCCCTTCCCCAACCCAACCCAACGAACCGGCCATTTTTTGTTGTTGTAAACTCGGAAAAAACCCATCCCCAGAAGGCACAAGAAAACACGCCTCGAGATTGGCACTCCAAATCAAGCGGATAAGAAAATCGACTATGCACAAAACTAAAGGACGCTGATAAGTCCCGAATGTTCGGGATTTGCCCATGGCAAATCGAAGGTGTCTTGTGGCAAATTATATGTATCGACCATGACAAGTTTAGCTGGTAGGCAGGGCAATTTCTCCCTCAGTTTTATTATTATTATTATTTGCCAGGAAATTGCCGTGCATGACAACTAAATTTCCTATCCTTGCCGCAAGTAAAGTTGCCATAAAAACGTTCGACCGAACATTCGGGATTTATCATTTCCGAAATGAAAAGGAGTCAGCTTTTGTTTTAGCGAAAATGTAGTTATAGCAAAGCTTCATGTTTTGTTTCCAGTTTCCTGTTAAGATTTGTTCTTCCGGATTTGATTTTTGAATGAACAAAAAAAATGTTTTGGGGTCCAGTCCGTATCCAACACCAAAGCTCTCTCTATAAAATGTTCCTTCCCTTTGAGAGGTATTTCCATCCCCTGCCGCCGCCGGAGTCCTCCACCATTCCCGATCGCCAATTCTCCGTCGATGCAGCACTCCTTATTGTGGCGGGAGAGAATGGCGGGAAAGAAAATGGCGGGAGAAAATGGTGGCAAAGAAGATGGCGGGAAAGAAAATGGAGGGAAAAAGATTGCGGAAAAGTATTTTTTTCCATGTATAAAACGGCAATGGTTGTACAGGATTTATAAGGAACTTTTAAATATAAACTCCTATGAAGCTCAAAACAAGTTTTCTAGTAGGATAAAAGAAATAAAATACAAAAAATTACTACAAATAAAATATCTACTAATAACTTAACAAAAATTAAAAGAATATGTCAAAAAACTAAAAAAAATTAAAGCAACTAAAATTAAAAGAAATGGCATAAAACCTATAAAACACTAAAACAGTACTGTTTTCATAAAAACATAATTTTAAATAATTATAAAATTTGCCAATTAATTACTACTGATAAACAAAGTCACAAAGAACCAGTAGCAAAAAGAATCATCTAAAAAATACTCCTAGCTCAAATTATAGGCAATCTGGTGATTTGAGAAAAATCATTAAAATTCAAATTCAAACTTTCAAATCTAGTCAAACTTGATATCTACAGAAACTTCGTAAAATTTCTAATCTAATGCAAAAAGAATCAAATTAAAATACTAAAAATCCTAATTGATATGAATTTTCTAAAACGGTAGAGCAGGTGTTGGCCGAAGAGGCACTCTTTGGTCAACTGTTGGCCGAAAAGTCCTTTTTGGCCAACGGTTGGCCGAAAAGTCTCTCTTCAGCCAACATGAAGCCGACAGGGTGATACTTTTGATTTTTCTGCATTAGGGTGTACAATTTCCGAATTTGCTATAAAAATCATCATAGTTTCAAAAAATAGGGCTGGAAGCGACTAAATCAACTTGTGTCAAAAACGAGCTCATCACATTCTCAAAAAAAACAAGCTCATCGCACACAAGTAGGATCATCGGTGAACCAACCCGTGGACCATCCTCCTCCAACACCTCACCCATTCCTCTCTCTCTCTCTCTCTCTCTCTCTCTCTCTCTCTCTCTCTCTCTCTC
>NW_021294237.1:0-889 GCF_002162155.2 Triticum dicoccoides | reverse complement strand
ATTTCGCAACGATTACCGAGGAGGTAATGTCGCCAGGTCTTAAGTGCATAGACTACGGCTGCAAGCTCTAGATCATGAGTAGGATAATTCTCCTCATGTGGGTGCAATTGCCGTGAAGCGTAGGCAATTACGTGTCGATCTTGCATGAGGATGCAACCTAGTCCTTGTCGCGAGGCGTCGCAGTAGATAACAAAGTCCTTAGAGAAGTCTGGCGGTACCAGTACGGGAGCAGAAGTCAGGCGTCTTTTCAGTTCCTGAAAGCTGTGCTCACATTGTGGAGTCCATTCGAACTTTTTATCTTTCTTGAGGAGCTCGGTTAGAGGTTTAGCAACCTTGGAGAAGTTCTCGACAAAGCGACGACAATAGCTCGCTAAGCCTAGAAAACTCCGAACTTGCTTGACTGATTCGGGTGGAGTCCAGTTAAGGACGGCTTGAACTCACTCGGGGTTAACAGCAATACCTTTACCAGATATTACATGACCCAGATAGGTCACTTCTGACAACCAGAATTCACATTTAGAAAATTTGGCATAAAGGCGATGCTCTCGAAGTTTTTGCAACACTAGTCTTAGATGTTCGGCATGTTCTTCCTCGTTCTTGGAGTAGATGAGTATATCATCGAGGTAAACCACGACGAATTTATCCAAATACTCCATGAAGATTGAGTTCATTAACCGAGAAAAGGTGGCTGGAGCGTTGGTTAATCCGAAGGACATGACGGTGTACTCGTATTGGCCATAACGAGTAACAAAGGCCGTTTTAGGAATGTCCCCGTTTCTGATTTTGATTTGATGGTAGCCCAACCTCAAATCCATTTTGGAGAAGACTGAGGATCCAGCGAGCTGATCGTACAGGTCGTTGATCCTGGGAAGCGGATATTTGTTCTTGA
>NW_021294236.1:26344-30594 GCF_002162155.2 Triticum dicoccoides | reverse complement strand
CTACTTCTTGTGCTAATTTTTTGGCTTTAGATTTTATGAACTATGCAAGTTACTCATCTATTCATGTGTCATATATGCAAAAATCAAGGGAAGTAAAAATGGATGACATATACATATACAACATATACACCTTGTCTCTTTTGTTAGCCACATTTCAGATTAAGCAACGCCGAGGACGGCTTTATTTTCAAGAAGGGGAGGATGATGAGGACATGACTACCTTGGATATGACCAAAAATATTGCATATATGCATATTTGTCAGGTGATTTCTAGTGCAAACTATTCAATAATCTATTTATGTTATCCAGAACAAAAATACTTCACACACTTTTGTGTTTTGTCTAATTGCAGGTGTATGGGACATTTGTACAATCCACATATGAAGATAAGGAAGAAAGAGATGTTTATTTGCTGTCCAAAAAGTTCTCTCACGTCACTTTTGGCCCAAGAGAAGGTAGAGTCCAAGTCTCTCACGTTCTGGATTCAGATTCGGACTGCACAGACATATCTGACTCAAAACGCACACAAGTTTTTCATACAGACTCCGAATTGGGTGATTTTTTTTGTTGGAAACTAGATTTCGTGCACTTTCCAACCCAATTGGAATCACCTTCAAATTCGTCCGGAGCGTTGAGTTGTGGACAAAACAATCTGATGCTGCAGCAGAATCCGAGTCAAACTACAAGTCCAAAGGTGTTACATCACCTCCACTTGGGCCCATTGGCCTTGTACGACCTAGATTTAGTTTTAGGCTGCCTTGGGACGTCCTCCCACGTCCTTGGCCGCCACCCCTTGCTCCTATATAAGTAGATCCATCTAGTAGCTTTTCCTTGGGATTTGTTTAGTTAAAAGTTAGACATTGCAACTTCGTGTACTTCGTTTGTGTCCAACGACCAGACCAAGACCGCTTCCGAATCCCCACCATTATCAATACCTCATATATATATGCAATATTCAGATTGCTTTATCATATTCTTGCTCGTTCTTCGATTGCTTGCAGGAATAGACCTTCGTGGTCAGGCTGACCGTGCTTCCGGCGTCGTCAGTAACCTCAGGAGATTGGTTTAGCGATTGCTAAGGCGCAACGTAGTGCACGTTTCTAGTCGGATTGTCAAATTCGTCTCCACCAAATCGATAGTTATCATCTCATCGAAAGATCGGGACCCTCGCCTCTATCACTTTTCCTTATGTCATTAAACACAAGAAGGGAAAAGAAAATGTTATTGCTGATGCATTGTCTCGCCGCTATACTATGCTTTCACAACTTGACTTCAAAATATTTGGTTTGGAGACCATCAAAGATCAATATGTGCATGATGCTGATTTTAAAGATGTAATGCAGAATTGTAAAGAAGGAAGAATGTGGAACAAGTTCGTCGTTAACGATGGATTTGTGTTTCGTGCTAACAAGCTATGCATTCCAGCTAGCTCCATTCGTCTTTTGTTGTTGCAGGAGGCATGGAGGAGGATTAATGGGACACTTTGGCGTGAAGAAGACGGAGGACGTACTTGCTACACATTTCTTTTGGCCAAAGATGAGACAGGATGTTGAGCGTTTTATTGCTCGCTGCACTACATATCAAAAAGCTAAGTCACGACTCAATCCTCATGGTTTATATATGCCTTTGCCTGTACCTAGTGTTCCTTGCGAGGATATATCTATGGACTTTGTTTTAGGTTTACCTCAAACAAAGAAATGGAGGGATAGCATATTTGTTTTCGTGGATAGATTCTCGAAAATGGCACACTTTATACCATGTCATAAAAGCGATGATGTTGTTAATGTTGCTGATTTGTTCTTTCGTGAAATTATTCGCTTGCATGGTGTGCCAAATACTATTGTTTCAGATCGTGATACTAAATTTCTTAGCCGCTTTTGGAGATGTTTATGGGCTAAGTTGGGGACTAAACTGCTTTTTAGTACTACTTGTCACCCCCAAACTGATGGACAAACTGAAGTAGTCAATAGAACGTTGTCTACTATGCTTAGGGCTGTTTTGAAGAATAATAAGAAAATGTGGGAGGAATGTTTGCCTCATATTGAATTTGCTTATAATCGTTCATTGCATTCTACTACTAAGATGTGCCCTTTTGAAGTTGTGTATGGTTTCCTACCTCGTGCACCTATTGATTTGTTGCCTCTTCCATCTTCGGAGAAGGTTAATTTTGATGCTAAACAACGTGCTGAATTGATTTTAAAAATGCATGAGTTAACTAAGGAAAACATTGAGCGTATGAATGCTAAATATAAACTTGCTGGAGATAAGGGTAGAAAACATGTTGTGTTTGCACCTGGAGATCTGGTTTGGTTACATTTGCGTAAGGATAGATTTCCTGATTTGCGCAAATCAAAGTTAATGCCACGTGCTGATGGTCCCTTTAAGGTGTTAGACAAAATAAATGATAATGCATATAAACTTGAGCTGCCTGCAGATTTTGGGGTTAGTCCCACTTTTAACATTGCAGATTTGAAGCCTTATTTGGGTGAGGAAGATGAACTTCCGTCGAGGACGACTTCATTTCAAGAAGGGGAGGATGATGAGGACATCAATACAATTGTTACACCCACAGCCCCTGCTGCTATACATACTGGACCAATTACTAGAGCTCGTGCACGCCAACTAAATTACTAGGTACTTTCGTTTCTTGGTAATGATTCTAATGTTCATGAGAATATGATGCTGCCTAAATTGGATACATTTGTTTTGCTTACAAATGAAGGGCCTAGCTTGGAGAAGGATGAACATTGGAGCAAGAACAAGAACGGAGTTACAAGTGATGATTTCAGGACTTTGAAGCCACCATAATGGGTGCATGAAGCCTTGGACGAAATATACAAGATGCCACTTCATAAATTTCATCCCGAGGCTATTTTAGGTGCTACGTCACCTTATTATTGGGCCAGGCCCATGTAATTTCGAAATACATAAGTATAGGCTATTTTTAGAGTCCGTATGTGTGGGGAAACAAGAGATAGGGTTGATTTCGGACCCCTCCACCAAGGGCCACGAAATTCCCCCCTCTTCCTCCATATATACAGCCCTTAGGGCATCGTTTAGACTTTGGGTTTTGTTTAGATTAAAAGTTCGCCATAGCTGCAACTTCGCGGTACTTCATTTGTGTTCAACGACCAGACAAAGGCATCACAGAACCCCACCTTGATCAATAAAGCTTTCATCTTATATTCGCAATATCCAGATTGCAATCTTAGTTTCTTGCTTGTTCTTCGTTTGCTCGCAGGAAACAGACCCTCGTGGTCAGGTTGATCGTGCTCCGGCGTGGTCAATAACCTCTCGGAGTTGGTTTAGCGATTGCTAAGGCGCGACGTCATCGCACGTTCGTAGTCGGATCGTCAAAGTCGACTTCCACCAAAGCGATATCCATCATCTCATCGAAAGACGGGACACCTTTGCCTCTATCACTAAGTTGGGGACTAAACTGCTTTTTAGTACTACTTGTCACCCCCAAACTGATGGACAAACTGAAGTAGTCAATAGAACGTTGTCTACTATGCTTAGGGCTGTTTTGAAGAATAATAAGAAAATGTGGGAGGAATGCTTGCCTCATATTGAATTTGCTTATAATCGTTCATTGCATTCTACTACTAAGATGTGCCCTTTTGAAGTTGTGTATGGTTTCCTACCTCGTGCACCTATTGATTTGTTGGCTCTTCCATCTTCGGAGAAGGTTAATTTTGATGCTAAACAACGTGCTGAATTGATTTTAAAAATGCATGAGTTAACTAAGGAAAACATTGAGCGTATGAATGCTAAATATAAACTTGCTGGAGATAAGGGTAGAAAACATGTTGTGTTTGCACCTGGAGATCTTGTTTGGTTACATTTGCGTAAGGATAGATTTCCGGATTTGCGCAAATCAAAGTTAATGCCACGTGCTGATGGTCCCTTTAAGGTGTTAGAGAAAATAAATAATAATGCATATAAACTTGAGCTGCCTGCAGATTTTGGGGTTAGTCCCACTTTTAACATTGCAGATTTGAAGCCTTATTTGGGTGAGGAAGATGAACTTCCGTCGAGGACGACTTTATTTCAAGAAGGGGAGGATGATGAGGACATCAATACAATTGTTACACCCACAGCCCCTGCTGCTATAAATACTGGACCAATTACTAGAGCTCGCGCACGCCAACTAAATTACCAGGTATTTTTGTTTCTTGGTAATGATTCTAATGTTCATGAGAATATGATGCTGCCTAAATGGGATACATTTGTTTTGCTTACAAATGAAG